>NW_024082272.1:0-68452 GCF_003009895.1 Hyaena hyaena
AGAAGGCTCTCTCAGTGGATTCTGCGTCTTTTTTCTCCCAATCCCTCAGGTTTTGTAAGGTTTCCAATGTCTTCAGATCTTTTCTGTGTGATGGATGGGCGCGAGTGCAAGTACGGAGCTCCTTACTTCTCCGCCATCTTGCCCAGCTCTCGACGTTTATTTATTATTGAGACAGAGAGAAACAAAGCATGAATAGGGTAGGGGCAGAGAGAGAGGGAGACACAGAATCCGAAGCCGCTCCAGACTCCGAGCTGTCAGCACAGAGCCTGACTCGGGGCTCAAACCCACAAACCGTGAGATCATGATCTGAGCTGAAGTCGGATACCTAACCGACTGAGCCACCCAGGTGCCCCAAGAATGAAAATATTTTTGATAACATTCTACATCTGCACGTGCCCCAATAGGAATAAAAATAATAAAATGCAATTATTTCAATGAGATACCCTTTACGTTTATTTAGAACTCTACATAAGCTCATTTTTCTTATTTGCCTTGTACCTTTGAGTACTTTTGTCATGGACTGTAATGGGTCCCTAGAAAGTAATGATCTACACCATCCCTCTATAAGTGGAGAGGATCCTTTCTATTCAGATATATTCAGGTAAAACCAGTGCTACTGCTCGTGCCTGGCTACTCAGAAATTAGACAATTTAAAACAATGTTACCGATTGAGGTGATTGCTCCAGATTTATTTTTCCCAGTACAGAATGTCTCCTTTGATTCATTACCCATTGCATTATGTCTTGCAGACTTGAACTGGAAAACTGATGAAAGAAGAAACATATTTTCCTGATTAAATAAAAACCACTAAACCATTGAGTTCTAGTGACTAAAGTTCAATCATGTAGAAATTCTATAGTAAATTAAATAATTAAAAATCTAAGGGGAAAAACAGCACTCCTTTTTCCAAGATGTGGACTTTCCTTTGCACTCTTAATCTTAGTAGTGTTAACTTTGGTGAAAATGAAAAAAATATGATCTGGGACCAGAGGAGTATTCACCTGATTTTTTTCCCTGGACTTTTCATATATTTTTTTAGTGAGCACAAAATAACTAGCCATGGATATAAGCCTCACTTGGACAGTTTGTGTTTAATGAAATATAGTAAATTATATCAAGTGTCATCTGATTCAGGGAAAGTATTTTATTTTAAAAGTTTACTTATTTTGAGAGAGGGAGAGAGAGTGTGTGAATGCACATGTGAGCAGGGGAAGGACAGAGCAAGGGAGAGAAAGAATTCCAAGCAGGTTCCATAGTGATATGGAGCTCCATCTCATGAACTGTGAGATCATGACCTAAACCCAAATCAAGAGTCAAAGAATCAGATGCTTGAGGCGTCTGGGTGGCTCAGTCAGTTAACTGCCTGACTTTCAGCTCAGGTCATGATCTTCTGGTTCATGGGATGGAGTCCTGAGCCCTGTTCTGTGCTGACAGTGCAGATCCTGCTTGGGATTCTTTCTGTCTCCCTCGCTCTGCCCCTGCCCTGCTCATGTTCTTTCTCTCTCACACAAAATAAATAAATTTAAAAAAAAAAAGAACTTAATCAACTGAGCCACCCAGGCTCCCCTCGGGGAAGTGATTTTTATATGTTTTGGTTTGGTTCATAATTCTGCTTCTTAGAAGACTTTTCATGTAAATGCTGTACATAGAAGTATAGGGTGAGCCCAGAGTACTTTTTCTACAATGAAGAATACATCTGTTTTTCTGATGGCCATTTAACTGAAATTACTTTTGGTAATTTATAATTTGATAATAGTGTGTATCAAGCAATTAAATCTTTAAAATCTATTTTGGTAACAATTCTGCTAGTAACAAATATGTTTTATTGACAAACTAATGTTTTAGTAACAAACAAATCTACTACCTCAACATAAAAAATGTTATGCTAATTATTTTTACTTCCTTCCTCCTTAATTTTATAGCTGCAATTAGACAATAGACTAGTTATATTAAACTAATGAAACAACTTCTCTCTCTGAGGTTTGTGGTGTTCATCTCAACTACAGGTTCGACCTGGACTTCTAGCTCTTTCCCATTCAGGAATTCTATCACTGTGCTTATTTCTTCGTAACTTACAATGACATTCATAATTGCTAATACCATTTACAAGGATTCTTGACATAGACAAGTATGCACTGTCCTGTTCTAGAGTTTGGTTTAATCTGAAAGCTTGGATTCCTTGGAATATATACAATCTATGTATTACCTTTGCTCTATAGATATTTGTGAAGAACTTTTCTCCAAGTATATATTCAATAATTAAAAATATTTGCCGTATAGGGGCACCTGGGTGGCTTAGTCTGTTAAACGTCCGACTTTCGCTTAGGTCATGATCTCGCGGTTCGTGGGTTCGAGCCCCGCGTCGGGCTCTGTGCTGACTGCCAGCTCAGAGCCTGGAGCCTATTTCAGAGTCTGTCTCCCTCTCTCTCTGACCCTCCCCTGCTCGCGCTGTCTCTCTCTCTCTCTCCTAGAAATAAATAAAAATATTTTAAAAAATATTTGCCATATAAATAATTGGATTGTGCTCAGTTATATCTAATTATACTTTTGGATTATTTTTAAATCTCTTATTAGGCAAATTTTTCACCTATTGACATAAGACTGATAGTGCTCAAGACTAGCTAATATGAATAAACTTACAGATTTAAACTTATAAATGTAATTTCCTTTCATCTGAATGTAGTTTTAGAGCAGCTTGTATATAGCATGATATCAAATTGCATTGTGTGGTTTATTCATAAAATATAAATATATTCTTGACATCTTTTTCCTTTATCAATGAAAAGAATCTATAATTATACCACATACTGAAGTTCCATGGAGAATCTCTCATTGTAATGGTTTCAAATCTCATACTTTTTGTGAAGTTGTTCTGTGTTGTTTAGGGAACAACCAAATGGCAAACACAATTACACCAGGTCATTAGAAAAAATACTTCAGGATAAATAAATCATTCTGGTAATTACTTACCCAAAATGCTCAGCATAATTACTATTACCAGAAGAACAATGATCATGGCACATCCAACTTTCAAGAAAATTCCATGATGGTGAGGATCTATACAATTGGATAGATTGGAGAGATAAAATTGGATAGTAAGCCCAGCAGGTATTTCCTTATATGGTGAGAGGTAAGAGGGGGCTCAATACATTTTCTTAGTTATTATGCTTCTAAGTTACTCTCCTTTGAAATACATAGACCCAGCTTCTTTTTGTGGATGCATGCACACACACATATGCACTCACACAGAACCTATATATTTTTCTGGCTTGTGAGGAGGGGGCTTGTAAAACTACGAATGGATCTAAATTTTTGTTTGTGGTTTCACTGCACTTATTTCACAGTATTAATCCTACAATGGCCTACTGTGCACAGTCCTAAATTTTTATATAAGACTGAGACCCTCCTGATTCTTTCTCTCTTTTTAAAGTAATTTCTTAATGTTTTTTTATTTATTTCTGAGAGAGAGAGAGCATGAGCAGGGGAGGGTCAGAGAGAGAGGGAGACACAGAATCCGAAGACAGGCTCCAGGCTCTGAGCTAGCTATCAGCACAGAGCCCGATGTGGGGCTCGAACCCATGAAACGTGAGATCATGACCTGAGCCGAAGTCGGATGCTCAACCAACCGAGCCACCCAGGTGCCCCCGGATTCTCTAAGTTTATTCACCACACCCACTGATGTAGATTGATCCATTCTATCTCTCTTACATAACATGCCTACCTACTATGGTACATAACCGTAATTTCATTCATTTTATTTTAAAATAAAAGTACTCTTAGAAATTACCTTGCCCAAGACCTGCACATTAATGGGGATATTCAAGCCCACAATAGCATAGTTATTTGATAACAGAGTGGAGATCAGGCCTCAGTTGTCTTGACTGACACCAAACCAGTAGTTGATTTGATATTCACACTATCTCCATATCTTTGGAGTACTCAAAAGATAATAATAAATCATAAAAAAAAAACAGTAAGAATTATTAGCTTTGGCTGATAATTAGACCAATAATCTCTAATCCAAAGTAATTGCAGTATGTCAAATCCACTAGATACATGATATATACACTGAGAAAGTAATAAAATCATTGGTGTTGATATATAGCAAATTATAAAGTCAAGCATCAAGGCTGGTTAACCTGAATGCTTATTTAGTGGTATATTACTATAGAGTGCTTTTTTCTATGTTCAAATTATTACTGTTATTAAATAAAACATCCTTAGTGGGATTTTAATTGTCAGAATGTAAAAAAGTCCATGTGCTTTCATTTATCATGTAAAACAATGAGAATTGTGCCAGTCAAAGTAATTTCAAGAAGAATGTGATGGTATCCCTACACGTTTTTAATATAAAATAGACATGCCTTTAATAACATGTTTTAGGTTACTGACCTAAAAACTTACAGAATAAAATTTCAGATTTCATAAAAGGACTGACATGAGGAATATTGGGTCATTCTTTTAGGTCCTTGAAGTACGATTTATGAAGTGTGAATTTCTGAATTTTAGCCTGGGATATTCTCAGGAGAATCATACTTCTTCACTGAGAGTCAGCTCAATTTCATCATGACATCCCTCTTTGTTTTATATCTTAAATATTTCTGTTGAGTATCTCATGAGATCCATTTATTTATTTATCCATTTATCCATTCAACCACTTACCAAGCATCTACTGATTGCCTGTTGGGTACCTGGTACTATGTGAGGTGTTGGGGATACAAAGGTTAAGAGATTAGAGCAAGGGTCTCAGCATAGATGAGGCTCTGAAGTAGTAAGGAATAAGGTAACTTTAAGGAACAAAGAGAAAGACAACAGCCAGAGCAAAATAAATAAAACATATAGAGTTAGAAGAAGACTAAGAACATGACCTATCATATGTAGGGCTGTGTAGGACATGACAATCCAGTGTACCAAATATTTTTTCCCTCTTCTGTAATATGACACATGAGAACAGAAGTTGTATTTATCCAACACTAGGAATATGCAGTGAAAGAGTACTAAAGCATTTGACTTCTGGTCTTAAAAGCCTTTGTGGATAGGTAAGTTAATCTTTATTTATGTTTTCTCTTTTTAATACTGGAAGATTACACTAGACAGCATTAAAGATGTTATCCCCAAATCTGTAAACCAGGAGGGGAGTAAAGTTCTATCTGTAAACAAAAAGGAAATCTAACCCAGGAATGCAGATTTGAAAATACTGGATTTGTTGCTTGAAGTGAGTTAAAATAATCACTAGAAAAATGGACTAAATGCATAAGAATTTTCACAATATGAGAATAAGAACGCAATTCTAGTACATATTATTTTTGAAATAAAGTTCTGTCTTCTCATTGAAAAAGAAATCACCCAGTTTAGGGAGGGGAAAAAAAGCAGATAAGCTTTTATTGGGTAAGTTAGAGAGATGACATTTAAAAATAGAGAATAATATGCTTCTGCAATCAGAGAAAATCACACATCAGGTTCACTTGATAATTGCAAATTTAAAGATATAAAAGAATTAATACATTCTATGGAAAATATAAAAAAGCTAATGTTATTTTCATCTTATAAGGACAAATGCAATGAGGAGACTTTAAATTATATAATATTTTATATAAACTTTATAATACAAAAATCTTTGACCCTAGAGAAAAGAATGGAAATGCAACATGAAAATTTCCATAATACTTTGGAGAATAAAAGACACATTGAATTTGCAAATCTATCAGTTTTGAGTGGTTGTAATTAAGGTGCAATGTTATCTTTAGCTATATGCCTATCTATTTGTAGGCATACAAAAATATTCTATTACTCAGATAGTCATTAATCCTAAACTTCATGAAATAAAATACCAGTATTTCATGTCTCCCTAGTTTAGTTTAACGTTGTTATCCTATCAATATGCAAATTTCAAAAAGATAATTAACAATGTGAATAGTAGCCAGGAATTTCCCCCTCTGTGTAAGTGAATTTATCATCCTGTATTAACAGGACACATTTAATCAGGGGTATATAAAGTGTAGAGAAGAAAGAAGTCATGTGTACAGATGTCACTGTATGAGTATAAATGTTCGCTGCAAGAAGTGAAAGGAATAGAAGGTCTTTGAAAATCAAAAGCAAAGTTCTACATACTAATAATTTTATATAACACCCAGCGTTCATCACAAGTGTCTAACATCCATCACCTATTTAACCCAAACCCCCACCCTGACCTTCCTTCTAGTAACCCTCAGTTTGTTCTCTATAGTCAGGAGGGTCTGTTTCTGGTTTGCCTCTCTTCTCCCCACCACCACCCATGTTTATCTGTTCTGTTTCTTAAATGCACCTATGAGTGAAATCATAGGGTATTTGTGTTTCTCTGATTGACTTATTTTGTTGAGCAAAATATTCTCTAGCTCCATCCACGGTGTTATAGGTAAGTGATAAATCACTAAATTCTACACCTGAAAATAATATTACACTGTCTTTTAACTAACTAGAATTTATAAAAATTTTAAAAAGAAAATCATAAATTACGATAAACTTTGTAAACACTTTGTTTCATCAAACACATTCACTCTTATTCTTGCATTCTTCTATTTTATTTTTTAAGAAGACCTATACAAGCACAGGACAGAAATAAAGGAGATTAGAAGTAAAATATTAATTTTAGAAGGACCTCTAAATGCAACTTACCAGATTTCTGAAGGGAGGATGAATTTTCTAGAGAAAAAGCCCCACCATTTTTAATATCCGCATAGACTATATCTCCAGCCATTGCACATATGAAAAAAAGAGAGAAGACCAAAAATGATGTTCTGTTAAGGAAGTCTCATAGTTCTGTAAATAAACTTCCAGTAAGTTAAATAAACTGAGCTGAACAATTTTCTCCTCTCCCCAATTTGGTGGAATTCTTCTATGAATAAATTACAAAAGCAATGTGTTCAGTCTTACCAATCAAGGCAATAGATCTCCAAACACGTCATGGTATGGAGGAAATCTACTAATCATACAGTAGTGTCTTGCTCCCTTTCTGCTAAATTTGGAGTGCTTTTCACTTCTAATAGTACCACAGAAGCCTCATATCACTTTTTCTTCTATAAACTACTTCCTCTTAAAAGAGGACGTTCAGACATATATTCCCTAGCAGAAATTCTGTGACTACTCAACATTTTCTTCAAACTGGAATAGCAATTTGGAAAGGAAGACAAAGAAAAAGAAGGATGTTTTAAAATACTTACTTATTTTGAGAGAGAGAGAGAGAGAGAAAGATAGAGAGAGAGAGATAGCATGAGCAGGGGGAGGGGCAGAGAGAGTGGGAGAGAGAGAATCTCAAGAAGTTCCTGCACTGAAAGCACCAAGCCCGGCGCAGGGCTTGAAATCAGGACTGTGAGATCATGACCTGAGCTGAAATCAAGAGTCAGATGCTTAACCAACCAAGCCACTCAGGTGCCCCAAAAAGAGGGATTTTATTATGGGTGTGTTAGAAATAATTGATAGACTTCTTATCTTGAAATCCATTGCATTTACCTAGGTAATACGTTATTAACTTAGGCAAAAATTCCCTTAAGCCTATTTCTCCTCTTGTGTGCTTTATAATATGAACATCTAACTGAGTTAAAACATGGATCATGCAGATTTCCAAACTGGTAATTATATTTAAGACACAGAAATAAACTCTATGTCAAAATAACTCAAGGCCATGTCATTAAAGAAAATAAATCCTAAGTTTAAATACGGTTCATAGAAATTCCCTGCTGAATGCATACAAAAAACATATGTTTTGATATCCCCTTTTTTCTAAAGTTCCACTAAAATTATATTAAAGGAATAAAAATTTTAAAGTCACAAACAATAAGAATAAAGAAGTGAGTTCTAACAGATACGGAAAAAAAAAATCAGTCAATTCGTGGAAGAGATACCATCATTGATGAAACAAAGTAGAAGAAAGTGAGGTCTAGAATATTCAGAGGGAAATAACTGAGGATAGAGCCCAACTACCTGTGAAATCTTTATAAGACTCAGAGGTCAGACATATCATATATGAAAAATGACAAGAAGCACTAGTTTATAAGCAGTAGATTAATTGGATTTCCATACATGACAGAATTGGTTTCCTCAATATTCACCCAATTACGTTGCGTAGAATTATTTAAACTGCATCCATCCTTCATCCCTCAGTTCCAACGAATTTATCTATGTTAATCAAATAACTAGAGAACAGATCTTGGTTTTCTATCATTGAGGGTTCCCTCATTGTAACGCCTAAACCACAAGGCTTCTGACCCTGGATGGGCTATAGGTTGACCTCTGTTTCTCAACATCACTATGACATTCTCTTTTTCCTGGGTTGTTCTAAAACTTTGTATGTTGAACCGAATTTTATAATGAAACATGTATATTTCATGTTTCATGAAAGGGGTTATAGGAAGATAGTTGCATGACCATACGTTTTCAGTGAGGATTTGAACTTATGTCAGTCTAAAGTCCATGGTATAATAATGCCTTCTAGATTTTGAGGGTGAGAATCACATTTTATTCTTCTTTGTTATATCCATCACTCAATCTATGTTTGAAACATAATGGACACTTAGTGATTATATATTGGATTACCAAAACAGTTAATGCTACACTGAATTGTATTACTGAACTCTTAACATTTTTCCAGAATGAGAGCAATCACTTTTTACTAAAAAGTAGGCTTCTGTTCATATAAAAAAAATCATATCAGGGGCTCCTGGGTGGCTTAGTCGGTTGAGCGTCCGACTTTCGCTTGGGTCATGATCTCGCGGTTCGTTCGAGACCCGCGTCCAGCTCAGAGCCTGGAGCCTGTTTCAGAGTCTGTGACTGCCTCTCTCTCTGACCCTCCCCTGCTCACGCTGTCTCTCTCTCTCTCTCTCCTAGAAATAAATAAAAAAACAAAAAAAAACACAAAAAAAATCATATCAGAGATTTAGCTATATAAAACTAAAGAAAATACTAGCATACGGAGAATTTATTATAAGTTATAACTCCTTGGAATTTACACATTATATATAAAAATAACATATATACTTATGTTATATATATATAAATTATATATAATAATAAATGTTTATTTATTTATTTATGAGAGAGAGTGCTCAAGCAAATAGGGAAGAGTCAGAGAGAGAGGGAGACAGAAAATCTCAAGCAGGCTCCTTGCTGTCAGTGCAAAGCCTGAGGCAGGGTTTCAACTCACAAACCATGAGATCATGACCTGAACCAAAACCAGAGTCTGACACTTAACCAACTGAGCTACCCAGGCCCAGGCCCCCACATTTAATATTAATAATCTCTGCCTTCTCTCCTTGCCCAAAGTAAGTAACCAAGGTATGAGTTATGGAGTAATCTCTAAGTTTGTTGAGATTTAACACTTGCTTGAGTGTCATGATTCTTGTAGGCATGACTCACCTAGCCAGAAAAACCATTTTATAGGTAGTCAATGTATGGGTTAATTGAATAATGGGATATTAAAAGTAGTAGTGTCTTGTGATGTATATGATTAAATAATAGAAATATGTCTGAAAACAAAATAGAGCTGTTCAGTTAAGCACACTAGACTCATGAAATATTCATCAGTAAAGACATGAAAGAGCAACAGATATTTAGTTAGGCGGCTGTATTTTATAAGGAAAATTATAACCTTATAATGATGTTTTCAAACATGTGACAACTTTCCTGGGCTATAACTTCTTTGAATGTTGAGCTGTTCAGTTACCATTACTGATAGATGCCAGTCTCAGTAATTAAGTAGTATGCATTTGAAATATGTTTTATTATTGTCCTAACTTTAATCATCATTTTATTAATCATGGCTCTGGGCCTGGATTCCAAGTGGAATCCTCAGCCTTGGCCCACTTTCTAGGATGCAAGTCTTCATTTACAACTGCCTTCAGATAAGTCAACCTCAAAATAATCAAAAGTAATCCAACTTCACCTCTGCTTCCACTGTGTTACCTCTTTCTTTCGGTGGCCCACTACTTTTGCAGAAACTCGGGCTTAATATACCCTTTTATACCTCTTTATACCAAAGTGTATGCATGGGTGAATGATGGAGAGTAATATATAATAATTTATTCATTTACTGTGAAAATCCCCTTTGCAATACAGACAAACATGTAACCGAGAACATTGTCAGACAAATAGAATAGCGTGGGAGGGCAGGGAGGAAAATTTAGAGAATGATTAAAAGCTTACCAATCAGGTAAGTAACTCTTCCTGCGATGGTAAGAGTGAGAAATAGAAAACCGTACATTTTCTCCGAATATTTCTGAGGGGGAAAAAAAGTTTTATTTTGCAGGTTAGATGGAACATGGGGACAGGGAAAGAATTATTTGTTCTATGATATATTTGTATCCATTTGTGTGGGGGTACATACATATTTTTAAGGTCAATATATGTTATATATATATGCATATATGTATATGTATGTACATATATGTATATATATAAATGCATATAGCACATGCATTTAAAACAATATATGCTATATAAATAAATATATATTTTATAAAGTATGTGAAAAGGTTTCATTTTATATGCAAATGACATCTTTTACCTTTTTTCAGTAATCTATAACAATTATATAATTATCTAATTTTTCTGGGTTAGTGGTTCTCAGTCTTGACTGAACATCAACACCTTTTGGAAAGCTTTTAAAAAATGAGGATGTAGGGGCGCCTGGGTGGCTTAGTCGGTTAAGCGTCCAACTTTCGCTTAGGTCATGATCTCGAGGTTCGTGGGTTCGAGCCCCACGTCGGGCTCTGTGCTGACTGCCAGCTCAGAGCCTGGAGCCTGTTTCAGTCTGTGACTCCCTCTCTCTCTGACCCTCCCCTGCTCACGCTCTCTCTCTCTCTCTCTCTCTCTCTCCTAGAAATAAATAAAAACATTTAAAAAATTTAANAATGAGGATGTAGAGGGGCGCCTGGGTGGCTTAGTCGGTTAAGCACCCGACTTTCGCTTAGGTCATGATCTCGCGGTTCATGGGTTCGAGACCCGCATCGGGCTCTGTGCTGACTGCCAGCTCAGAGCCTGGAGCCTGTTTCAGTCTGTGACTCCCTCTCTCTCTGACCCTCCCCTGCTCATGCTGTCTCTCTCTCTCTCTCCTAGAAATAAATAAAACATTTTTTAAAAAATGAGGATGTAGAGAAAAAGCAATTCTTGTGCACTGTTGGTGGGAATGTAAATCGGTGCAGTCACTGTAGAAAACAGTACAGAGGTTCCTCAAAGAAGTAACAATGAAAATGCTATATGAGAGCAGCAAGTCGGAGCTCCATGGAGGTGGCGGCGGGTACCGGGTGGTGGCTGCAGCAGCGACTCCTCTGAGCTGATCCTGAGGAGGCAGCTGCAGCGGCAGCTGCTGAGTTCTCAGTGAAGGTTTTTCATTTCTCCCAACCTCTTCCCTCCCCACCCCATCCATTAATATTATTTTTTTGAAGATTCTTCGTTGTCAAACCGCCAAAGTGGAGAGTGCGATCGCAGAAAGGGGTGCTTCTCGTTTCAGTACTTCTTCTGGCAGAGGAGGAAGTAGGGGTGCACCTCAGCACTATCCCAAGACTGCTGGCAACAGCAAGCTGCTGGGGAAAACCCCAGGGCAAAATGCTCAGAAATGGATTCCTGCATGAAGCACTAGACGAGATGACAACTCTGCAGCAAGCAACTCCGTAAATGAAAAAGAACGACATGATGCAATCTTCAGGAAAGTAAGAGGCATACTAAAGAAGCTTACTCCTGAAAAGTTTGACAGCTATGACTTGAGCTCCTCAATGTTGGTGTAGAGTCTAAACTCATTCTTAAAGGGGTCATACTGCTGATTATGGACAAAGCCCTAGAAGAGCCAAAGTATAGCTCACTGTATGCTCAGCTATGTCTGCGATTGGCAGAAGATGCACCAAACTTTGATGGCCCAGCAGCAAAGGGTCAACCAGGACAGAAGCAAAGCACAACATTCAGATGCCTCCTAATTTCCAAATTACAAGATGAATTTGAAAACCGAACCAGAAATGTTGATGTCTATGATAAAGCGTGAAAATCCACTCCTCCCTGAGGAGGAGGAACAGAGAGCCATTGCTAAAATCAAGATGTTGGGGAACATCAAATTCATTGGAGAACTTGGAAAGCTTGATCTTATTCATGAATCTATCCTTCATAAGTGCATCAAAACACTTTCGGAAAAGAAGAAGAGAGTCCAACTCAAAGATATGGGAGAGGATTTGGAGTGCCTCTGTCAGATAATGAGGACAGTGGGACCTAGATTAGACCATGAACGAGCCAAGTCCTTAATGGATCAGTACTTTGCCCGAATGTGCTCCTTGATGCTAAGTAAGGAATTGCCAGCGAGGATTCGTTTCCTGCTGCAGGATACCGTAGAGTTGCGAGACCAGTGTTCCTACTACCAAAGCAACAGTGAAAACAAGGTCTATTATCTTCCCCAAACCAGTGAAACTCCTTAGTTGTAGAGACCAATCCTGAGGAACACAGTTGACTCCCCGTAGTCAGCCTTGATTTATTTTTCATAAGAGAGGCTACAACTCAGTGTGAGCTAAATGAAATGCATTCTGGATTTGTTCTGATTCCTGGGGCCCACGGTTGTCTTTACGCCCTACAGGATGGGTCTTGGGAATTCAATTTCCAGCAAATGAAACAACTAAGGGAGTTTGTGTGGAAATAACACTTGACTTTTGACCAGAGGAGAGGTAGATAGATGTCTGAGGATCTGCATTGCTTCTCCCTTAATTGATTTGAGAATTATGATGTGCCATGTGACTGCTCCTGGGTTTACATATTATAAATTTAGCAAGAGTCTAGGATAGTTAGCATTTTCTTGTTCCAGCTGTCACCAGTTTGTGTTATATGGTAGCAAATCATCATTTTTAGAGGTATTTGATAGCCTTACTTACTTATGTGGAGACTTAAGGACCTTAAAAGAAAAGATGCTTTTCTTTTAAGAAAAGCATCAAGGGGCTCCTGGGTGGCTCAGTGAGTTGAACATCTGACTTTGGTTCAGGTCATGATCTCATATGGCTTTCATGGGCTCTTTGCTGACAGCTCAGAGCCTGGGCCCTGCTTCAGATTCTGTGTCTCCCTCTCTCTCTCCCCCTTCTTCACTCAAGCTCTCTCAGCCTCTGTCTCTGTCTCTCTCAAAAATAAATAAACAAAAAAGAAAAGAAAGAAAGAGAAGAGAAGAAAAGAAAAGAGAAGAAAAGAAAAGATAATGATATTCTAAGCGTTGCTGGAGGATTTCACTATGATCTCCAAATAATAGGAGTGCTAAAGGCCAGTTTAGCCTCCATGAAAGAAGATAGGAAATCTTAAAAGCTGTCTAAGACATATATCTGCCTGCAGCTAGAAATTCTTACATACATTAAAATAGAAGAAACACACGTTCTGACAACAAGTTGGTTGGAACAAAGGAGAGGAGGCAATAAATGAGAGCCAAGTCACTGGGAGAAAATTCCTTCTTCCGGGTATTTGCCTCCCAAATATCTTCTATTACAAGCATTCTGTCTGAGAAAGTAATATTACCCTAGACACAAACACAAAATACACAGACTTCAAAAGAACAGGATTCTACTCACCTTTGGTTTTTAACATAAGAAATTCCCAGAAATAAAATAAAACTGTAGGTTTCTGAGTTTTTCTTTCTTTTCTTTTCTTTTCTTTTCATTTCTTTTCTTTTCATTTCTTTTCTTTTCTTTTCTTTCTTTCTTTCTTTTTTTTTTTTTAGTTAGAGAGAGAGAGGGCACTCATGAACGAACAAGGGAAATGAGGAGAGAGAAGGAGAGAGAATCATAAGCAAGCTCCATGCCCAGCGTGGAGCCCATGCAGAGTGTGATCTCATGGTTGTGAAATGATGATCCGAGGTGAAATCAAGAGTTGGACGCTTAACTGACTGAGCCAAGAAGGCGCCCCGATTTCTGAGGTTTTAAGTCTAATTTTCCATAAAATTTGGGAGCCTGGTGAGCAAACGGTCTGCAGCCCCTTAATGATTAAAGCATCCCGTAGACCATACTCTGCAACATCGGGAAGTGTGGCTACTCATTCCAGGTAGGAAATATGATGACATAGAACAATGGACACGGAAATTCCTCCCGGGGGAAAATTACTTGCGCAATCAGTTGGATTATTTTTATGTAATATTTTTACATTGTTATAATGTGTATAACACCTCTAGTGTGGGCTTTTCATACATGGCCTTTTGTTTCTGGCTGTTTTGTTTAATGTTTTCAAAGTTCATCCAGGTTGGAACATGTATCAGTTCTTCATTTCCTTTAAGCACAGAATGCTATTCCATTGTGTGGGGATAGCATGTTTTGTTGATAGATTCATCAGCTGATGGACATTTCAGTTGTTTCCACCTTTAGGTTTTTATTAACGATGCTGCAGTGAACATTCACGCAAATTTTTGGTGTGAACACTCGTTCAGTTCTTTCAGGCATATACATAGGAGTGAAATTATTGCATCATTTGGTATTTACACTTTTGACAAATTGCTAAACTGTCTTATACAGAGGTTGCACCATTTTACATTCTCAATGTCAGTATATTAGTATTTAATTTCTTCCATATTCTCAAGAACATTTGTTACTTTTCCCCTCTTTGATTATAGACATTCTACTGGTATAACTTATATTTCTTTTATTAAATTTATTGTTAAGCGTTTTATTCTTTTTGATGCTATTGTAAATGAAAACCATTGTAAAATTTCATTTCTGGATTGTTCATTGCTAGTGTATAGATATACGACTGAGTTTTGTATACTGATTTTGTGTCCTGTAGTCTCGCTGAACTTGTTTTGTAGCTAATTGTTGTTTTTGTGGATTTCTTAGGATTTTCTATATACAAGATCATATCAACTGCAATAGAGATAGTTTTATTTCTTCCTTTCCAATTTGGGTGTAGTTTTTTGTTTCTTTTCTTTCTTTGTTTCTTCTTTCTTTCTTTCCTCCTTTTTTCTTTTTTCCCCTTTCCTTTCCCTCCCCTTCCCCTTCTTTCTTTCTTTCTTTCTCTCTCTCTCTCTCTCTCTCTCTCTCTCTCTTCCTTCCTTCCTTCCTTCCTCTCTCTCTCTCTCTCTTTAATTTCCCTGGCAAGAATCCTCAGTACAATGTTGAGTAGAAAAAGTGAGAACAAACCACCTTCACCATTCTTCCCAACATTACCACCAACTAAAGATTGGTATCCCTTATGTGGGGGAGGGGGCAAGATGGCGGAGAAGTAGGGAGCTCCGTACATTGCACTTGCCCTCATATCTCACACAGA
The DNA here is from genome assembly GCF_003009895.1 of Hyaena hyaena. Lineage (NCBI taxonomy): Eukaryota > Metazoa > Chordata > Mammalia > Carnivora > Hyaenidae > Hyaena > Hyaena hyaena. Next base: position 15,238 of record NW_024082272.1, read on the forward strand.
AAAGATCCAAAGCCATAGGAAACCTTACAGAACCCAAGAGATTGGGAGAAAAAGTACGCAGAATCCACTGAGAAACCTTCTAACTTGAGTGCGAACTGGGAAAGATAAAATCAGGCCAGGATCAGAGACTCCAGGGACGGAGGCGATCCCCCTCTGAGGGGAGTGAAAGGTGAAAAAGAGAGTCTGAAACCGCTCAAGACACAGTCCCTGTCCCGGGGAAACAGAAGAACCTCCGCCCGGGGCACAGATGGACTGTGTGCGCCAAATCCCTGCGTACCAGGTCACTGTACACCAACTCGTCCTGGAGGGGCTGCGCACTGACCACTTATTGGTGCTCCTGGCAGGATGGATGCTTAGAGGAGCTGCGCGCCTACCACGCCATTGTGCTCCTGGCTGGCTGGACTCCTGGGGGAGCCGCGTGCGTACCGGGTCACTGCGTTCCTGGCTGGCTGGGACTCTAGAGGGATAGCGAAGAGCATAAGAACTGGGAGATTTGCCCACGAATTCGTGTTTCAGGTGACTAGACACAGAGGGACCTGGTTTCCCTCTCTCTAGTGGGCCCAGTGTGCCCCAAAGGCAGACCCCCTCCCATGCTCACCAACCTGACTCCCGACTCGGAGGAGAAGGGAGCAGCGATTTTGGCTCCATCCCCAGGGCTATCCAAGAGGCTTGGAATTGCCCTGAGGGGATCACCTGCCAGGTTGTGTCTACGGCAATATCAGTGGGGCACGCAGACTGGGATATGGAAAATAGGCCTGGCCTGGGTTAAAGAGTGAAACCCACTTTGACTGCCCCCAGCACAGGGAGTTTACACACCAAAAAAAGCGAGGTGCAATGTTTGGTTCAAGAAGGGACTGGAGCTCCGCCACTCTCATTCCCACAACCGCCAAGGCAGAACTCCCGCCAGACGCATTTGATCACACCATGCCCATACCTGCTTGAGAACTGCCCTCCCTTTTTTCTTTTCTTTTTTTTTCTTTCTTCTTCTTCTTTTTTCCTTTTTATTACCTGAACACTGATCTGATTAACTCTGGTCACCGGCTTGCTTAAACAGTCACATTTAGTCTACTCTGTAGATGTAAATTCTACACCCACCGACCTATTCATCTCTTTCTCTCAGGAGTAATTAGACTATATAGTTTCTCTGGATAACACAAGCGTCCTTCCAAAATTCTTTCCAAATAAACAGAAATTGAAACAATTTGTCACCACTAAGCCAGCCCTACAAGAAATCCTGAAGGGGACGCTCTGAAGGAATGGTTGCAACGAACAAAGATACTAGAGACACCACCACAAACATGAACCCCTCAAAAGACACAACGACTATAAATCCACATATTTCAATAACACTGAATGTAAATGGGCTGAATGCTCCAATCAAAAGACATAGGGGAGCAGAATGGAGAAAAAAACAAAATCCATCTATATGCTGTCTGCAAGAAACTCATCTTAGACTGGAAGATTCCTTCAGATTAAAAGTAAGGGCATGGAGGAAAATATATCATTCTACCGGAAATCAAAAGAAAGCCAGAGTAGCTATACTTATATCAGACAAACTGGACTTTAAATTAAAGACCATAACAAGAGATGAAGAAGGGCCTGTAATAATAATAATAATAATAATAATAATAATAATAATAATTACAGGGTCTATCCATCAGGAAGAACTAACAATCATAAGTATCTATGCACCGAATATGGGAGCACCTAAATATATAAAACAATTAATCACACACAGAAACAAGCTTATATATAAGAATGTGCTAATAGCAGAGGACTTTAATACTCCGCTTACAGCAATGGATAGGTCAACCAGACAGAAAATCACTAAAGAAATAATGGACTTTAAAACACATTGGACCAGATGGATCTGACAGATATATTTAGAAATCTATATCCTGAGGCCAGGGAATTCATTTTCTTCTCAAGTGCCCATGGCACATTTTCCAAGATAGATCACATACTGGGACATAAAGCAGCCCTCAATAAATGTAAAAGAATTGAGAGCATACCATTCACACTCTCAGATCATAATGCTTTGAAACTTGAAATCAATCACAGGAAGAAGTCTGGAAAGCCTCCAAACACATGGAGGTTAAAGAACACCCTACTAAAGAATGAATGGGCCAATCAGGCAATTAGAGAGGAAATTTAAAAATATATGGAAACAAATGAAAATGAAAACACAACAATCCAAAATCTATGGGATGCGGCAAAGGCATTCCTAAGAGGAAAGGACATTGTACTCCAGGCCTATTTCAAGAAATTAGAAAAAGCGCAAGACCAAAATCTAACAGCTCACCTAAAGGAACTAGAGACAGAGCAACAAGAACGCCCTAAACCCAATAGAAGAAGAGAAATAGTAAAAATAAGAGCAGAAATAAACAACATAGAGACCAAACAAACAATTGAAAAGACTCAATGAAACCAAGAGTTGGTTTTTTGAAAAAATAGACAAAATTGACAACCTCTAGCCAGGCCTCTCAAAAAGAAAAGACAGAGCACCCAAACAGACAAAATCATGAATGAAAATGGACTTATTACAACCAACCCCTCAGAAATACAAGCAATTATCAGGTGATACTTTGAAAAATTATATGCCAACAAATTGGACAACTTAGAAGAAATGGACAAATTCATAAACACACACTCACTACCAAAATTCACACAGGAAGAGATAGGAAATCTGAACAGACCCATAACTAGTGAAGAAATCAAATCAGTGATCAAAAATCTGCCAACAAATAAGAGTCCTGGACCTGATGGTTTCCCTGGGGAATTCTACTAGACACTTAAAACAGAATTAATACCAATTCTTCTCAAGCTATTCCAAAAATTAGAAATCGAAGGAAAACTCCCGGACTCATTTTATGAAGCCAGCATCACTCTGATTCCCAAGCCAGACAGGGATCCAGAAAAAAAAGAGAACTACAGGCCAATATCTTTGATGAATACAGATGCAAAAATCCTCAACAAGATCTTTGCAAATCGAATCCAACAGCACATAAAAAGAATTATCCACCAAGATCAAGTGGGATTCATTCCTGGGTAACAGGGCTGGTTCAATATTCGTAAATCATTTAATGTGATACATCACATCAACAAAAGAAAATATAAAAACCATATGATCCTGTCGATAGGTGCAGAAAAGGCATTTGACAAAATACAGCATCCTTCTTAATAAAGACTCTAGAGAAAGCTGGCATAGAAGGAACCTTCTTAAACAACATTAAGGCCATCTATGAGAAGCCCTCAGCTAACATCATCCTCAACGGGGAAAAACTGAGAGCTTTCCCCCTGAGATCAGGAACACGACGGTGATGTCCACTCTCACCACTGCTGTTTAACATAGTGCTGGAAGTCCTAGCATCAGCCATCAGACAACAAAAGGAAATCAAAGGCATCAGAATTGGCAAAGAGGAAGTCAAACTTTCACTCTTCGCAGATGACATGATACTCTACATCGAAAACCCGACAGACTCCACCAGAAGCCTACTAGAACTGATCCAAGAATTCAGCAAAGTTATAGGGTACAAAATCAACGTACAGAAATCGGTTGCATTCTTATACACCAATAATGAAGCAACAGAAAGAGAAATCAAGAAGCGGATCCCATTCACAATTGCACAAAAAAACATAAAATACCTAGGAATAAACCTAACCAAGGGTACAGGAGATCTGTATGATGAAAACTATAGAAAACTTATGAAGGAAATTGAAGAAGACACAAAGAAATGGAAAAACATTCCATGCTCATGGATAGGTAGAATAAATATAGTTAAAATGTCATTCCTACCCAAAACAATCTACACATTCCATGCAATTCCAATCAAAATTGCACCAGCATACTTCTCAAAACTAGAACAAACTATCCTCAAATTTGTATGGAACCACAAAAGACCCCGAATAGCCAAAGTAATATTGAAGAATAAAACCAAAACGGGAGGTAACACCATCCCAGAATGTAGCCTCTACTACAAAGCTGCCATCATCAAGACAGTATGGTTTGGCACTAAAACAGACACATAGACCAATGGAACAGAATTGAGAACTCAGAAGTGGACCCAAAAGTATACAGCCAACTGTTATTTGACAAAGCAGGAAAGAATATCCAATGGAAAAAAGACAGCCTCTTTAACAGATGGTGTTGGGAGAACTGGACAGCAACATGCAGAAGAATGAAACTAGATCATTTTCTCATACCATACACAAAAATAAACTCAAAATGGATATACGACCTGAACGTGAGACAGGAAACCATCCAAACCCTAGAGGAGAAAGCAGGAAAGAACCTTCTTCTACACCAGCAGCTTCTTACTTGACACATCCCCAAAAGCAAGGGAATCAAGAGCAAAAATGAACTATTGGGACCTCATCAAGATTAAAAGCTTCTGCATGGCAAAGGAAACAATCCAGAAAACTAATAGGCAACCAGCGGAATGGGAAAAGATAGTTGCAAATGACATATCAGATAAATCCAAAATCTGTAAGGAACTCACCAAAATCCACACCCAAAAGACAAACAACCCAGTAAAGAAATGGGCAGAAGATATGAACAGACACTTCTCCAAAGAAGACATCCAGATGGCCAACAGACACATGAAACGATGCTCAGCATCCCTCCTCATCAGGGAAATACAAATCAAAACCACACTGAGATACCACCTCACGCCAGTCAGAGTGGCTAAAATGAGCAAATCAGAGAACTCTAGATGCTGGCGAGGATGTGGAGAAACGGGCACTCTCCCACACTGTTGGTGGGAATGTAAACTGGTACAGCCCCTCTGGAAAACAGTGTGGAGCTTCCTCAGGAAACTAACAATAGAACTCCCCTAGGACCCAGCAATAGCACTCCTAGGAATTTACCCAAGGGATACAGAAATGCTGATGCATAGAAGCACATATGCCCCAATGTTCATAGCAGCACTCTCAACAATAGCTAAAACATGGAAAGAGCCTAAGTGTCCATCAACGGACGAATGGATCAAGAAGATGTGGTTTATGTATACGATGGAATACTACATGGCAATGAGAAAGAATGAAATCTGGCCATGTGTAGCAACTTGGATGGACCTTGAGGGTGTTATGGTGAGCAAAATAACTCAGGCAGAGAAGGACAAATATAATATGTTTGCATGTATAGGAGGATTAGGAGGAACTGAACGGAGGACCATGGTGGAGAAGAAGGGGGGAAATGGTGGGGGAAAGGGAGAGAGGCAAACCATGAGAGACTCTTGAATGCTGAGAACAAACTTAGGACTGCTGGATATTGGGGGGGAGGGGTGAGATGGAGATGGAGGGGGGCACTTGTGGGGATGAGGACTGGGTGTTATATGGAAACCAACTTGACAATAAACTATTTGTAAAAAAAAAAAAAGATTTGCATGCAGCATTGGGGCAAGAAGTCATTATTATATACAATACAGAGACTTAGTCTATGGATTGGAAACATTAAAGTTTGTTTCTAAGCAGTTCTTCTAGATACCAGTTTTTACCAAGGTCATCCTATTTTATTAATTCGTGATGTTATATGTGCTTAAATTATAATTTAAACGTATATTGACGACCCATAAGTTACAACCAAATTTGACTTGGAGACATATGCGAAGTTTTGACATCCTGGAGATGACGATAAATACAGTAATTTCATGGAACTATGTCTCTCAGTGCGGGGGTGGGGAAGCTGTATGCTTTATGATGTATCTATTTCCATTTGTCATTGTGGCATTCCTTTTTTATAGCATAAAATGCTATCCCAATGTATAGACAGATCCCATTTTGTTTAAACATTCATCAGTTGATGGACACCTGGGTTGTTAGTTAAGTTCTTGAAAAGGAGGGATTTTATGGTTAATATGAAAAGAAGAATGTGCTCACATGACCCAAATATTTGAATGCGATTATGATCATTGTTTAAACATCCTTGTATGCTAGTTGCCTGATTTCTGTCACTTTAGGGTCTGTTTTCATTTACATAGCTACTTGCTATTGTTCACATTTCCTGTTTCTTGGCATGTTAGGTAATCTCTGATTAGATGAGAGATACTGTGCCTTTACATTTAGGATTTTCTGATGTTCTGGTCTTTGTTTAAAGAATGTTAGGTTTCTTGTCTTTATTTAAAGAATGTCAGGCAGTTAAGTTACCTGAGGATAAGTTTAATAATTTTGAAATCTGGTTTTCATTGTAGTTAGGTTAGGTATGGGGTAATCGAGCCTCCTCTTCAGGGTTAGTTTGTCCCTATCACTAAGGTCCGATGCCTCTGTAGTGATGGACTTGGCAAATACTATTGACTCTCTAGTAAGAGCTTGAATGTCTCCTCACCCTGTTTGGGCTCTGAGAATTGGCCTGCAGATAACTGTTTTGTTGTTATTTACCCAGATTGGTGCATTTTTATTTTCTGCGTAAGCACCTTTATTTTATACACATTGTAGTATTCAGATTCAGAAAAGAATCAAAGGAGATTCTTTTCTTTAATTCTGCCTGCAACTTCCAGCTGCCTCAAAGCCCTAACCTTTATCTTGGTCTCCTCAGTTTCGGCGAGGTCGCTAGCTTCCTTTGGATGCTCTTTCCTGTTCCTGCATTATGGAAGATTATTCTCAGTGAAGTCTAGGGTCATCGTAGTGCCCACCTTATTTATCTCCCTTTTCTGAAACAACCCGAGCTATCTGTTTCATGATTTCTGAAAGCATTTTTTGATATATTTGCTGAATTTTCTAGTTGGTTATAATGGGAGGGTAAGAACAATTTTTGCTAATCCATCCTGGCCAGTGGTGTTGTACTTTTCAAACATATTTGCATTCATATTCTATTCTATAAGTAAATTTTATTTGTTTGTTTGTTTACTTACTTACTTACTTACTTGGAGGGGGGGAGCAGAGAGAGAGAGGGAGAGAGAGAATTCCAATCAGGTTTCCATGCCATCACCACAGAGCCTGATGCGGGGCTCCATCTCACAAACCATAAGATCATGACTTGAGCCAAAATCAAAAATCAGACGCTTAACCGACTGAGCCACCCACGTGCCCCTAAAAGCAAATTTTTTGAAAAGATGAGAATTATACTGCTAATTTTTTTTTGTTTATTCTCTTTATATTATTTGGTTTTGAGTTTCTGTCATAATCCATTATAAGACTGGAGACTGGGATTCAAAACACCTGAGCTTGAGTCCTGACTTCAAATTGTAGTAGATAAATAACTTTGGGCAAATTTATCTTTCTAATGCTAATGTTCCAATCTACAACAGATACATAAAAATATTAAGTCACTGTTGTAAGATATGGGACATTGAAACCTTCAGTAAAGTATACAAATATTGTTGTTTTCCTCTTGCCCACTACTATGAGGAAGGAAAAATTTTCCTCACACTTTGAGCAGTTTTCAGCTAGGTCTAAGAATTAAATTAACATGAGACAGTTCAATAGGAGAAAAAACCCCACACAGTTTAATTAAATGCACACAGAGGCCCAATAACGAAATTGATACCCAGAGAAATGACCAAGGCAGTCAGTTTTGAAACATTTCAGACAAAGAGACAATATGTTTGTGAAGAATTGATGGAATGAAGAATATTATGTTTGGGAGTTTCAGTTAATGAGGAACTCTATTAATGTGGGCTAAGGCAGTAAATTAGTAAAGAGTAACAAGATTTATTTATACAGCTTACCTGGCTCTAAATCCCCTCTCTAGTGATAATGATGTCCCTCTACCTCCTGGTACATGGAGAGTACCTTTCACATGAAATATTTATTTCCTGTTTCCAGCAGAACAAAGGAGGGTCAGCATGTCCTTGAACTGACTGTTTCTTAAGTAACTTTCATTCAAAGTAAACAATATGCCATTTTAGCAAATTTTGGAGCTGCCTATCCTGGGCCCACATAGCTGACTTTCTGTGATATTTACCCTGGAGTTTTTTAAAGTCCTCCCTCAAGCACTGGTGGTTTATTTTATTTCCCCTTTTTCATTAATCTGGTGTTCTCAAAGAGGCATTTTTGTGTTTAGAAAAAAAAAAGACTGAGTATAGTAATGCTTAAGGAAGAATAGTTATTTAATAAAAAAACTGCACACGTGTAAGAATTTGTAAAGCTCCCTTTCTCTACCAGTGTCATTAAAGTACAAGGTGGAAAAATAAGATACAACATCACAATAAAACATTCAATGTCGATAGTGCTGAAATGTCAAAAGCATGGAAAAATAGTGATGTTAAGTAATTAACCACATTTAGGGGGAAGTCTGAGAAAAGAGAAGTGAAATCAAGAATGTTAAACGTTACAAAAAGAGGAAATATGCTCTGAAACAGAGTAAAATTTTAGCTTAAGAGAAACTGTAGAATTATTAACTTCAAATGCAGATAAAGAAATTAGGTTTAATCAACGGGAAGGAAGAATATTCTCTAACGTGATGTCAAAAGTGACTAAAAGACACTTATCAGCACAGAAATTTTTTCACATTAGGGTTAAGAGATGTTTGTAAAGCGTGAGATATTTATGAGAGAGAGAGAGAGAGATTACAGTTTTCAGTAATTTGTTTGAAATGGATTTTTATTGTATTTGTGAACTTGAAATACAGCTTGGATATAAAGTTAAGATTACTAATCACATTTCTTCTGAATTTTAGTGGCATCTTCTGTCAGACAACATATTGCTATTAAAAATCACAATTATTATTCCAATTTCTGAGTCTGTGTCTGTAGCCCAACTTTTTTTTTTTAAGTTTATTTATTTTGAGAGGGAGAGAGAGCAAGGGAAGGACAGAGAGAGAGAATCCCAAGTAGGCGCCCCCTGCTGTCAGCAAGGAGGTGGACGCGGGGTTCAAACTGAGGAAGCAGGAGATGATGACCTGAGCTGAAATCAAGAGTGAGATGCTTAACCAACTCAGCTCTCTTGTTGCCTAACTTTTCTGTACGGAAACTTTAAAAACCTTTAATTTGTCCCTGGAACTCTGAAATTCTGTAACGAAATGCCCTGTCAGCCTATTTTCCCACTTTCTGGTGGGGATTCAATGGGATGTTTTAAATGGAAAACATGTCCTTTATTCCTGAGAAAGTTTCTTTCATATTTTTATTATAAATTTCTTGCAACTTTTTCCTCATGTCTTTTTCTGGAATTCCTATTAGTGAGATATTGGTGCTCTTGGGTTGATTTTCTAATGTCACTTAACTTCTTCCTATTTTTTAAATCTATTTCTCTTTAGTTCTACAAGCTAGGGGAGTTCCTCAAGTTTTTCCTCCACTCTTTTCATAGAATCTCTTTTCCTGAATTTATTTTATTATAACTTTAATTTACAAGCATCCTTTCTTATTCTTTAAATGCCCTCTTTTAGGTTGCTCTTCTTATTTATGTAATGAAGTTTTTTTTCCCCCTACTTCCCCCACCGAATTTATTCATTATAAGAATATTTAGAAATTTTCTTGTTGTTTGCCATCAACTTTCATGTGAACTTTATCTTATAAGCGCTTGCTTTGGTCTCTATTTGTTTTGTTTTGTTTTGTTTTGGAGGGGGAGGGGCAGAGAGAGAGCGAGAAAGAGAATCCCAAGCAGGCTTCATGCCCAGCGTGGAACCCATCATGGGATTCGATCTCACAACTGTGAGATCATGACCTGAGCTGAAATCAAGAGTCAGACGCGTAACATATTGAGCCATCTAGGCACCCCTACTTTTTTAAGAGACTTTCCTGAATATCTAGTGTCCCATAAATGCCTATTAGGATGTGAGAGTGAAATACTATATAAACAGTAGGACATTTTGTGTCTGGAACCGGTGGGCATCCTTACAGATATTTAGGCAGAGACTGTTCCTGTCTTCTTATTCTCAATATCTATAGGACTTTCGTATTCACTGTTCTCAAAGAGCAATTCTCTTTTAGGCTGAGTGAAATAACTTAAGAAAGAGTAAGACAAATACCATATGATCTCATTTCTGTGTGGAATCTTTAAAACAACAAGAAGAACTCATGGATACAGAGAAGATATTGGTGCTTGCTCTACGTGAAGGGTCAGAATGGGAGTAGTGGGTGAAGATATTCAAAAGGTACAAACTTCTGGTTATAAAATAAAGAAGTCCTCGACTGTGTAATTTATATCCTAGTGACTATAGTTTATAACACTGTGTTGTGTATTTGGAAGTTGCCAAGATAGTAGATCTTATAAGCTTTCACCAAGAGAAAAAAAGTTGTAACTAAGTGTGGTAAGATATGTCAGCTAGACATTGTGATGATTTCACAGTATATACATATATCAAGGCATTGTGTTGTATACCTAAAGCTAATATAATATTATCTGTTGGTTATACCTCAATTAACAAAAACAGAAAAGAACTATTCTCTGGTTTTTCGCCTGGTTTTCTTAACCTGGATCTTAAGGATTCTTGAAGATAATCAAAGAGTCTCTGATCTTATTATTATAATTGCAATTAATTTCTCTTGTTTAAAATAAAATACTTTCTCCTTTAGCCTTTCCTAAAGACTTCCAGTCCTAATTCAGATTTCTTTTTGGTTCAGTCATTCGAGGCAGTAAATTTCCAATTTTCGGCAGAGAGGTCAGATTGAAGTTTCATTGTTCAAGATGGAAAGAAGCTCAAAAGACTGAAATGTTTCTTATATGTATTTTCAACGAATACTCCAGTTTTCCCCCATATTTGTCCCCTATTCGTATTCGTGTTTCTATTTCTGATCAACCAATTGGCATAAATTTAGCGGTTTCAAATAATTTCATTTATTCATTTTCTCACTTTGGTGATGCCAGGAGTCTATGCATGGGTTAGGTGGGTCCTATGCTTGAACCTCTCACAAGACTGCAGTCTAAGTGTTGTTTGTGGTTGTGGTCTTATCTGAGGCTCAACTGTGGATCTACTTCCAACCTCTTGTGTTGGTGACATCCAGTTCCTTGTAGGCTGCCAAACTAGAGCCTCCATTTCTTGTTGGCTATAGCCTTCAATTGCTTGCCACAAAGACTTTCCCTACATGGTATCTTGCTTTCTCAAAGACAACAGTAAAGAAAGCCTCCTCCAACAAGTCAGGCATTAACAATCTTTTGTAACATTATTATATTTAATGTATTATTTTTCCTTTATTTTATGCGTTAGAAGCAAGTCATGGATCCCACCCACACTTAAGGAGAGGGCGTCCCACAAGGGCATGAAGACCACAACAGAAGGACTGTGGGGCCATAATACAGTTTGTCCACCATAGCCCACTTGAGTGGTGCAGTGTCTCTCTAAAAGCATAGCATCCAGAATTCTATGGCTTAAGTCACCTGACATATCCTCAAGTGTGTAAATATTTATCTTTTGTGTTCATTTCCTCCTAATCCTTTTCAGTCCATTAAATTTGTTTTTCAATTAATGTTGTTTCACTGGATTTTTGAACAAAGGAGAAACAAATACAGCTATTCAATATTATGAGTACACCTGAAAGTCTCCTACTGAAGTTTTAAGTAATCTTTGTTCAGAAAAAGAAATCCATTATATCTTAGGAATAACATAGATACATTACTCTTAATACTTTTTAGTTTTATTAAAGATCAACTAACTTATGATCTTAACTAACTAGGTATGACTCCGTATGCTATCTATATAATATTATAAATTGTATATTAGTATAAATATGTACCCTAAATTATATATAATATTTATTTTATACACATATAAAATGTACACCTTATTTATTATATGTTATATATGTACAAAGTATGTACGTCAAATTATGTATATAATATGCATGTCTTATTTTATATATACACATATGCATATCTTATTTTATATATATACATAATATATATCATATGTAAAATATATATTATGTATATGTATATAATATATATTACATATAATATATATACTCACATGTATACATAATATATATTATATATATAAGATATGCATATGTATATATACCAAAATATTTTCTATTCAGAGAAATATTGGGTTTATTTGTATTCATAGACATACTTTCAAAAAATGGATATAAAGTTTATAATATTTATATGAAATTTTCACAATTTTAAAGTAAACATATTCACATAAAGGGAGTAACCTAAATTTACATGTCCCACAAAATACTCTGATGGTTTTATTAGCGAAAAACTAACATTTATGAAGATTCTTATATGTTTAAGATATTAGCTTATTTAAACCTCACAGCATCACAAGAAATATAAGAACTAGGTATTTTTACTGTCCCCATTTACTGAAGAAGCAAACAAGACAATTTACCCAAAGTACACAGAAATTTGAAACCTGATCATTTGACATCAAAGCTTATAAACTCGAGAGCTAAACTAAACTGCTTCTCTGAAACTGGAAGTTGAGATTGAATATGGTGTCCTGCCTGTAGGAAGCCAATTTTCTTTTCCTTTTTAAAAAAAAATTTTAACGTTTATTTATTTATTTATTTATTTATTTATTTATTTATTTTTAGAGAGAGAGAGAGAGCATGAGTGGGGCAGAGGTAGAGAAAGGGGATGACACAAAATCTCAAGCAGGCTCCAGGCTCTGAGCTGTCAGCACAGAGCTGGACTCGGGTTTTGAACTCATGAACTGTGAAATCATGACCTGAGCAGAAGTCAGACCCTTAACCGACTAAGCCACCCAGGGGCCCCAGGAAGCTGATTTTCTAGTGAGTTAGACAACCCATTTGCTGACAATTAATATATAAAACAAAAAAAATTTACTACAACAGAGCATGCACAATATTCTACTGCCACCTAGAAATACATGAGAAAGGGAATGACACTCAAAATAGAGTGTGAACATTGAAGGAAAAGAACATTTCATTAGGAAACAAAGCTAATGAATAAGTCCCCTAATCGTGCTGAAATGTGCCATCAAATGTTTTCAGGATATGCAGCATTTTGTGTTAGACTGGTTTTCGCTGTAATTGCAGACTTTAAAAAAAATAACTTCGTAAAAATTGAATCATACAATTTGTAATCTTTTATGTCTAGCTGCTGGGAGCCCCACCGGCCTCTCTGGATGGCAGTCACAGCAAGGAAATGGCAGTGTTTGCAAAGCTTCTGCCACGAGAAACGAAAACTGGTATCTCTTTCTGCTACTATTGGCTCATGTTGGAAATGAGCCTGCTGGTATTGACCAGGCCTCACAATATTCCATATCAGACCGATATTCCGAACACAAGTATCTCATAAGGAAAAGCATATTCCTGCCTTTACAAAAGAGATTTTAGATGAAAGCTCTGTGGGTGATTGTCAAAAGCCTCTTCCTATGGGCCTTGCAGATCAAAGACAATTGAGCCTGGCCCTGAGACAAAGAGTCTAATTTAGAGTTAAGGAACAGATAAGGGCAGAACTTAAGGCCTGCTTTCCACAAACACCCTCCCTTACACTGGCAGCTGGGATGAGGATAGATAAGAATAGCTAAAACATAACCCAAAAACAAAGGCTGACACATTTAGGGCCTCCATAGTGTTTACACATCCAGCATCAAGTCAAAAAGGTTTCCACAAACAACTTATTAACCAGCTCAAAAATATTGGTCCTCTTGTGAGCCAGACAGAATTAATCCTAGCCTATCTATATACAACTTAACCTATATCCTAATCCTAGCGTTATTAACTTAGAACAAATATGTATGTCATCCTGTTTTTCTCTAAGAACATCCTGTTATTTCCTTAGTTGTAGGATTTACTCAACCTCACTATGATTGGGGCAATTCTGCAAGAATATTTCTGAAAAACTTGTTCTAGGATACTTTTCAAAGTATCTTATCACAAAGAGGTTTCCATTGTAAAAATTCCTTTCTCTGATGTCATGTTGTTGTTGAACCTTTAAATAAAGACACCAAAACCGACAGGACAGAGATGCCTGCCTGGTGTTCAGAAAAAATCTCGGGGCTCTCTCACTCTCTGTCTCGCCAACACTGTCCATCCTTCAGGGACCCCTGGACCTGCTGGAGCCTGTAGGAGCCCAACAGTGACCACGAAAAAGAATGGTTGGGTGGAGCATGCCTGTATACAGGATGTTCTGCCAAGGGGCCTGCACACAATATCCAAGGTTAACAGTCCGCTCGCAAACGAGGGAACGTGCCCTCCTTGAAAATAGGGAGAAGGCTGGAATTCTGGGCAGGCTTCTTAGTAGATATGCTGTGGTCACTGTCTCCCTTTGTTCTCCCTGTCCTTGGAATGTGCTTGGCTAGAAGAATGCGTTTCTTAGATTTTGGTATGTGTCCAGCTACCGGGGTATAAAAATAAACCGCAAGAAGACTCGGGGAGATTTTTCTCCCTCCGGCCGGAATTGTGTCTTTGTCTGTCTTTGTGTGTCTTGTCTTTTTGTCATTTCGTTCGTTACATCTGGCGTCCAACGTGGGACAAGAAACGGAGGGCGAACGAAACCGAAAGGGTGAGTACCCCTCGGGGATTGTAGGTCCAAGGCAGGGGAACTTTCAGGAAAATCATGGGGAATTCCCCATCAGTAAAGGCACACAATACATGGAGCTAGTCAAAGGGACTTCTCCACTCCATCGGGGTGAAGGCATCTAGTCGCCGTTTATCAAAGTTATTCCGCCTTGTGGAGCAACATTGTTATGGGTTTAAGTGCCAACCCAAAGTACAATTAAACTTGAATGGAAATTAATACAAAAGGAATTACAACGACAGCATCAGAAGGGTAACATAATTCCTTTGAAATTGTGGACTCTATGTAGTGCTATCACTCAAGCACTTGCATTGCTTTCTACAGATAATGAAACTAAACTATAAAATCTGAGGTGATTTATGAGGAAGTCCCTAATGAGAAACCAAAGGAATCAAATGCTGCCGCTTTAAATGACGCTTCTGCGGCCGCCACTTTGCATTCCAGGGATGGGAAATCAGATACTGAATCTGATAGTTCTAATGAGTCCTCCTCGTCATCTAACAGGAACGACGAGATTGATAAAGTGACCTGACTTTTTCAACAATGATAAAAAACACAAAATGAAAGAACAAATTCTCAAAAATTATGAATGGGTCCCACCAAAAGTAATGAACACCTCACAGATACTGAATGGTCAAAGCTATAATTGTAATTGGTGCTTGTATGATGATGCTACATAAAAATCTTTTTCTATTATGTTTATCTGTGTAACTCTCGTCCCGAGACAAGTCTATATTAAGCGACCAAAAGTGGTTAAGGCAGATGCGCTGGGGGCCACGGTCGCAGGAGACCTGGAAGACGTTCCAGGCTCCTTCTGTATCGGAGGGAAAAAATATTCAATGGACTGCCCCTAACCTGTATTCTGTATTAGTTCAAAGAGACAAGGCAAGTTGTGCCCAGGATCCAACCAAAACCCTTCGTCCCAGTTTGTTTCTTTTCCACAGCGCTGCCGTCCTGGTTTCAGTTTCGTTTCCCCGTGCAGCAAACTTTATTATCTGTCTCTCTGTGTATGTCTGTTGGACTTTTATTACTGGGCGACTAAGACTAACAAATTGGGACAGACACCCTCTAAACCCCTGGACTTATTGCTCACTCACCTCAAGGATATCAGAGCTCAAATACACAGTCTCTCCGTTCTGAGAAACGGCCACAACCCCAGAAGGACCCAACTCCACTGTTCTCCCATTTTCTGTCCCCAGGGGCCTGTTGCCAACTTCCCGCTCTGCATTCGCAAATGACCTTCTGCTTAAACATAGTCTTGTGTATGCACGTAGGTTGTTTTAACCTTGAGTTTGCTACTTGGTCAGCACCCTGGCTCGTTTACAAGCTTAGGATGTTCGGCTCAGAATGTATCCTGCGATTGGGGACAATCAGCCTGAGACAAGCCCTTCATTGTCAGCCTAGGACAATAACCTCTTTGTTCCCCAGCAACCCTTAGAAATGACTACTACATCAGGAATAACCAAACCTTTAATGGTGTCAGATTTACGCTCTGTAACATCAGGAAGTGCTGCTGCTGACTTGCCTCTCGTTGAAAATGTTCTCTTGTCTCTGGGAGGTGGCATTTATAAATTAAGAACAAATATATTTGGCCCATTGCCTAAAGGCACCTTTGGCTTAATATTGGGCTGCAGCAGCGCAGCTTTAAGAGGTCTAACCATAATTCCTGGAGTGATAGACTCTGATTTTGTTGGAGAAATTTTAATCATGGTTTCTACTTCTATTACGCTTTCACTATTAGCTGGAGAACGTATAGCACAAATACTTCTTTTATCTTATCTTCCCTTTTCTGCTCTTCCTAATGAAAGGTCAGGAGGTTTTGAAAGTACTGGGAAACATATATTTTGGGAAATGCTTATCAAGGATTCTCGCCCTGTTCTTTCCTTGACCATACAAGGAAGGAACTTTAAAGGGTTAATAGACACAGAGGCAGACGTCTCAGTCATTTCCTCTCAACAATGGCCCCAGTAATGGAACAAAGAAAAAAGTCCTCTAATGCTGACAGGATTAGGCTCTATTGCCAATGTTTGGAAGAGTACTCATCCTTTACAATGCCAGTTTCATAATGGAAAAACAGTTTTTGTCACCTTTTATACTGTTAGTATACCTATTAATATATGGGGAAGAGATCTTCTCTCGCCCATGGGGGCTTCTATAGCGATTCCGTCGGGAAACTAGTGGCCATTACCAAAAATAAAGCTCGAGGCTTTAAAGCAATTAGTATCAGAGCAACTTCAACTTGGCCATATAGAGCCTTCTACTTCCCTTGGAATTCTCCTGTTTTTGTTATAAAAAAGAAATCTGAAAAATGGAGAATGTTTACTGATTTAAGAGAAGTTAATAAATGTATTGAACCTATGGGAGCCTTACAATTGGGCCTTCCTTCTCCTGATCTCATTCCTCAAAATTGGTCCTTAATGGTACTAGATCTTAAGGATTGTTTTTTTACTATCCCTTTACAATTACAAGATAGAGATAAATTTCTTTCGCGGTTCCTGTTCTTAATCATGCTCAACCTGTTAAGCGCTATCAATGGACAGTCTTGCTACAGGGAATGATAAATAGTCCTACCTTATGTCAAGACTTTGTAGCTCGTTCTTTACAGTCTATCCGTCAAACGTATCCTAATTATATTCTCTATCATTATATGGATGATCTCTTATTGGCAGCTCCCAATATTGCTGAACGTGATAAATTTTTCTTAAAGGTACAGGAAGATTTAAAACAATATAACTTACATATAGCGCCAGAAAAAGTTCAAAAGGATTTTCCCATTTCTTATTTAGGGACAATATTAGACCAACACCGAATCCGGCCTCAAAAATTACAAATTAGAAGGGACTATTTGAAAACTTTAAATGACTTCCAAAAATTATTAGGAGATATTAATTGGTTACGCCCGGTGCTTGGAATTCCTACTTACCAATTACGACACTTATTTTCTACTTTAGAAGGAGACAAAGTCTTAGATAGTCCCCGAATCTTAACCCCTTTGGCTTTACAAGAACTTCAATTTGTTGAACAAAGATTAAATGATGGTTTTTTAACATATATTTCTGCTTCTCAACCTATTTTATTCATAATATTTCATACCCCTCATTCTCCATCTGGCACAATTGCTCAAGAAAAAGGATTAATAGAATGGGATTTTTTACCCAATAGTTTCTCTAAAAAATTAACTACATATATGGATAAATTAGCATTTCTTATACAAAAAGGTCACAATCGTATTCTACAATTATCAGGGAAAGAACCACACCAAATTGTTACTCAACTAACAAATGCTCAAATATCTTTATGCTTACAATTTAATGAAAATTGGCAAATTTCCCTTGCTTCATTTCCTGGTTCATTTTCTAATAATTATCAATCATCTAAATTGATTGATTTTCTTCGAACTAACCCCATGATACCTCAGTCTCCGATTTCAAATATTCCAGTTCAAGGACCCACTGTTTTTACTGATGCAAACAAAAACACCACTGCATTTTGGACTTTTGAACGTTCTAAAGTCCTTCCCCATTCGTTCTCCTCTGTACAACCTGCTGAGTTGTGGGCTATTTATTTAGTTTTACAAGATTTTCCTCAACTTCCTGTTAACATTGTTTCAGATTCTCGATATGCTATTCTCTCTTGTCTACAGCTTCCTCAGGTTTCACTGCCTATAACTCTTAAGACAGATATTGACAAATTGTTTTATCAAGTACAACAATCGCTTCTACAGCGTTCAAAATCAATTTTCTTTACTCATATCCGTGTACATTCCACCCTTCCTGGACCCTTATCATTTGGAAATGCTACGATTGATGCATTACTTTATCCTATAGAAGCAGCAAAACAAGAACATCATCTGCAACATACCAATTCTAAAGGCTTAAAAAAATCTTACGCTATCACTCGCGAACAAGCTCAAAATATTGTTCACTCTTGTTCCATATGTGCGCCTTTTACCTTACCATTTACCCCACCGGGTGTCAACATAAGAGGATTACAAGCAAATCAGATATGGCAAATGGATGTAATTTTTATTTCATCTTTTGGACAGCAAAAATGTGTTCATCATACTATAGATACATGCACATATTTCCAATGGGCTACTGCATTACATTCTGAAAAAGCTGACGCTGTTATTACTCATTTATTGTCTTGTTTTGCAATTATGGGAGTACCAATTGAATTAAAAATTGATAACGCACCTGCTTACCACTCTGCAAAATTAACTCACTTTTTATCCTAATATCATATAACTCATATTTTTGGCATCCCTTATAATAGTCAAGGACAAGCTATCATTGAAAGAACTAATCATACTTTACGTGAATATATTGAAAAAATAAAAAAGGGGGAACAAGAGGGATTTATGAAACCAAAAGACATCTTCAATAAAACTTTACTTACTTTAAATTTTCTGAATATTTGGAGCAAAGAAAATCTATCAGCAGCAGAATTGCATTTTCAAAGGAAAGAAGAGGATAAGAAGATCTTGAATACACTCATTTGGTATAAAGATAAAGAGAAAGGTTGGGTTCCAGCATCACTGATATATTTGGGACGAGGTTATGCTTTCATGTCTGTTAATAATTTTAGGTTTTGGGCCCCAACTCGATTGATCAAGATTCATAATGGATAACTGCTTTGTGCGAAAATTTGAAGAACTTTCTGCACTGCAGAGCTTTACCTTCCCTAACCGATCTGCGTTCCCTCCAACATGGGAGCAACTGAAGAAGCTTACACAGGAGGCTGAGAAAACTCTCGTTAATGCTGGTCAACATCGTAATCCTACTAATTTGCTGTTGGCTATGATGGCTGTGGTTACCTGTCAGGTAATGTATGCACAAGCAATAGAATATACTTATTGGGCTTATATTCCTAATAACAAATGACATTCTTAAAGCTCAACTCAGAGCCCTCTTATTGTTGCACATCTTGCCAGAAGCCATGCCCTTGCTAAATTTCACAACGTGTGGGCACACCCCCAAAGCAGTTAGGAACCAAAACCATCTTCTCTTTGACTATCGCCTTCTGGAAAATGAGGCCTGAGACACTGATTCCTGAGCTCAAAGCAGGCCAGAAACAACGGTGGTACTGTGGTTCTGTGTTCCTCAGCCCATTCTCCCTCGGGGGAGGGGACGCTTGAATGGGGGTTGGAATGGCCACTTCCCCCAAGTTGGACAGGCTGTTTCTTGCCAGAGTGTGAGAAATGTCCCGGACAGCTAAAGTGGTCCCCGTTGATCCTGTTGGAGCTGGGGCAAAGGAGTCAACATACACAACAATATTCCAGACGGGCACCTACACCACAAGGCACCATATGGCTGGTTACCTAACATGCTTGTTTGCACCACCTTTTACTCTACATATACGGGCTGACTCTTTGGCCTCAGGCAACATGTCTGTGCACCTCATGTCCAGTGAAATGTATTTGCTTTCACTATGTATCCTTTGAGGTTATCCATCTCACTATATGGTCGGGAAACTATACTTTGAATATGGCTGACAGTTCAGGCCCCTTTCATGTTAATTTGCATGTTAATAAATCTTAATCTGCTACAACTTGTATAAAATACCCCTTTGCATTGTTGTACAGGAAATGGATTTGGAATGCTACAGAGGGATCTATATCATGTATTCATTGTAATTTAACACAATGTGTAAATCAGTTATGGTGGAAAAATTATGAAACACAAACCAACAGCGCTGATTTTTCATTGGTGGTTGTTAAAACTCGAACTGAAGTATGGCTACCTGTAAATTTGACAAGACCTTGGTAGGACTCTTTTGCTGTATCTCATTTAGTAGCTGCTGTACAGACCTTGCTTCACCGATCCCGACGCATGCTTGGAGTAATCATAGCTTCAGTTCTTGCAGTGGCTTCAGTTACTGCAACCGCTGCAATGGCTAGACTTGCTTTGCATCAAGGAATCCAAACAGCAGACTTTATACGGGAGTGGCATAAAGACTCTTATTTATTGTGGCAACAACAACGAGATTTAGATACACAACTTGCAACTGGTGTACTTAATCTTCAATATACTGTTTCTTGGCTTGGGGATCAATTAACTGTCTTATCCACAAAAAGTGTATTGAAATGTGATTGGAACTCCTCTCAATTATGTATAACAGCTGTGCCTTTCAACATGAGTGAGGGCTGGGAAAAGGTGAAGCCGTCATTAGCAGGACATCAAAACCTAACTAAGGAAATTATGGAGTTAGAGCAACAAATTTTGTCTACATTCAGCAAAACGCTTCCTGACATTACTGGGTCTAGTCTGTTAAAGAGTTTACAGGAAGGAATGAATAATTTGAATCCTCTTGGGCATGTATCTACTCTGATTGGAACTACTTTTGGGAATACCTTGCTTATAATACTCTTATGCTGTGTTACTATTGTAAAATTCCGGTGCTGGTGAAGAAGGCAACAACTAAAAAAGGATAGACAACGCGTTCGTGCTGCCTTACAGCTTGCTACTGCTTCTCAGAAAAAAGGGGGAGATGTAGGAGCCCAACAGTGACCACGAGAAAGAATGGTTGGGTGGAGCATGCCTTCATACAGGATGTTCTGCCAAGGGGCCTGCACACAATATCCAAGGTTAACAGTCTGCTCACAAACGAGGGAACGTGCCCTCCTTGAAAATAGGGAGAAGGCTGGAATTCTGGGCAGGCTTCTTAGTAGATATGCTGTGGTCACTGTCTCCCTTTGTTCTCCCTGTCCTTGGAATGTGCTTGGCTAGAAGAATGCGTTTCTTAGATTTTGGTATGTGTCCAGCTACCGGGGTATAAAAATAAACCGCACGAAGCCTCGGGGAGATTTTTCTCCCTCCGGCTGGAGTTGTGTCTTTGTCTGTCTTTGTGTGTCTTGTCTTTTTGTCATTTCGTTCGCTACAGGAGCCAGCCTCGGCATCTAGCTTCTTTGATCACCAGATTTTTTATACATATTTGTGTATCATATTTGCGTGTGTAAGGAGTACCGTGCTTCATAGTATAGATGCACGACAATTTATCTATTTTTTCCCGTTGCTGTTTTTCCAGTTCAGGGCGAGTATGGATAAAGCTGCTCTGAAATTTTTGTATCTTTCTTTGGATGCACGTAGCCATTTATTTCTAACAGCAAATGAGTGGAATTTATGGGTCGTAATGTATCCTTGTGTTCAGCTTTAGTAGAGACTCTTAAACCAAGATAGTAGCTCTCAGTTTACCCTCCCTCCAGAAGTACAGTTTGCCCTTGAACAACACAGGTGTTAGAGGACGACAACCCTATAGAGTTGAAAATCTGTGTATAACTTTTGACTGCCCCAAAAACTTAACTACCAATATCTTAGTTTTGACAGAAGGCCTTACCAATAACGTAAACAATCAATTAACACATATTTTACATGTTATATGTATTATATACTGTATTCTTTTTTTTTCTCTTTGAGAGAGAGAGAAAGAGAGTGCATACGAATAGTGATAGAGTAAGTGAGAGAGAGAATCTCAAACAGATCCCACACTCAGCATAGAGGCCAACGTGAGGCTCAATCCCACGACCCTGGGATCATAACCTGAGGTGAAATCAAGAGTTGGACACTCAACTGGTTGAGCCTCCCTGGTGCCTCTATACTGAATTGTTACAGTAAAGCAACATAGACAGAAAAAAACGTTATTAAGAAAACCAAAAGGAAGAAAATACATTTATAATATTGTACTTTATTTATTGAAAAAAAAAATCTGTGTATAAGTGACCCACACATTTGAAACCCATGTTGTTTAAAGGTTAACTGTATATGAGAGTCCCAACTGATACAAATTCTCACTGATACTTGATATTCTCCGTTTTTGTTTATTTTTCTAACAAAGTTAGACATTGTAGTTGGTCTTGTATAACTCCTTTTAGTTTTAATTTCTGTTTGATGACAAATTTAATTGCTTGATAAGCTTATTTGCCATTTTAATGTGTGTGTGTGTGTGTGTGTGTGTGTGTGTGTGTGTGAAATGAGCTTTCAAGTCTTTTGCCCATTTAGAAATTTGTGTGTTTTCTCCTTCTTAATTATTTCTCAATTGTTTCATCTACAAATCTTTCAGGTCTTTGCTGAGGGAGTCAGTGTGCCTATTGAAACACATCTTCAACACGCAGGCAGGCAGTTTAAAACTTTTATCAGCCTTTATTCAGGTCCTGTTGATGCAGAGTCTCATGGTCAGTCAGAGGTGAACGTTCAGGTCCCCCCTCAGGTCATTCTTGGACATGCGTACGGTCCTGACCTTGCACACTACACGTGTGTATAACCAGGAATATGTTCAAAGCCCACTCCTCAAAGTCCACTATAGTTTTCAAAGCCCACACGCAACAACACAAGTATCAAAAATCAACTAATGAACAAAATTTTCTCTTTGATGTTTTGGTCAGCTTAATATCTCCATTGTTACTATTGTTGCATCTGGAAAGAAAACCATTGTCACTGAGATTTTGAACAAACACCTACCGGAATTAGGGAAAGAGTAGATGGTTTTAACGAAACCTCATCTGAAGATAAAGAAGACTCATTCTGTCAGTAGGGGGCCCTCAGAGATTGTGGTTGCCATAAACTTCACAGCAGTGAAACTTGATATTCAGTTTGAAACTTTCAGCATGTTGATGTCCCAAAGTGTCGGATTGCCTGGGTATGTATCCTCCATCTAAAATTTTAAGGCCTTGGGCAAAGTACTTTCTATGCATCTTGGTTTCCTTGTATACAAAATAAGATATTAATGACACCTAAGTCATAGGGCTGTTGTGAAGATTAAATTAATTACTTATATGTTAAGTGTGGAGTCTCAGGCTTATAAAAGCAGGATGCAACATGGGCTATAATTATTGCTATGTTTTTATTATCTTTATTGATAATCATATCATCATTCAATACAGTCTGTCCTTACTTTTATATTTTTGGGTGTTTTGGGTAATACAGGAATCAGGTATCGTCAAATTCAGCAAAGTAGTAGGGGTTGAAGGCTGTACCACATGGAAGCTGGTATAAACCAGAAAAACGTGACGAATGGAGCAGGTTGCATAACAATTCAGGGTGAGAGGTATTAAGCAACAAGCAACTTTTTGAGCACACTCTGAGTCTGAGCGTTTCTCAGAAGAAGACTTCTTAAAAGCAGGATGAGACTTCCACTACTTTCATATGGTCATTCAAAAGAAACATGGATAATTACTAAGTAATACCAAGAGTCTCTCCACAGAAGAAAACCTATAAAGCCAGTAAAATATTTTAAACATATTAAAGGCATCAGTGAGATAATGGATTAGTGAATAACTCAGTGCAAGTCCAAAAGAAAGCTGAAACCCAGAAAGAAGAGCTGTATTTCCTGCACAAGATTCTCGAAGACAAAGAATCAGTGCAGCAGAGGAGGGTTTGGAGCGGTCTAAGCGCTTGTGTAGCGGTGGGGAGATGGAAAAATCAACAGATCTGGTTGGTTCACCAAAAAGCTACACACCAGGACAAGATTGTCCCACCTAGTACGGCTGACATTTTGAGTCAGATTATTCTTTGCTGTCGGAAACTGTCCACTGCATTGTATAGTTTATAAGCGTCTCTTACTTCTCCCTTCTATATGCCAGTATCAAGCTTTCCTCAACAGTGACTGCCCACCATGTCGGAAAACCAAAAATATCTCTAAACAGTGCACTAGAAGTAAGGCTGAGGGAAGAGTGACCAGTGTTTGAAGGAGATGAAGGTCAATTTCAAGCTTTTCAGTCACTAAAAATGAAGGGAAATGATCCCAGATGGTCAGTGTTAAGGAAAGAGAAATTTCCTTTTCTTCTCCACTCCGAGGTTCTTCAGGCTAGTGAGGAATTAAAGTGAAATGAGATAGATTAGTAGGAGAAAAAAAAGACAAAATTTTATTACATGTACATGGAGACTCAATCATGAAATCGAGATTCAAAGAAATGGCCGAGGCAGGCAGTATTTACACATATTAGAAAAGAAACAATAAATCTGTGAGGAACTGACAGGATAAAGAAAATATAGCGGCTCCTGGGTGGCTCAGTCAGTTAAGCATCTGACTCTTGATTTCAGCTCAGGTCATGATCTCACGGTCATGGGGTCCAGCCCCCTATTTGGCTCCACATGGGGCATGGAGCCTGCTTGGGATTCTCTCTCTCTCTCTGTCTCTCTCTGCCTCTCCCCTGCTCATGTGCTCTATCTCTTGAAAGAAAGAAAGAAAGAAAGAAAGAAAGAAAGAAAGAAAGAAAGAAAGAAAGGAAGGAAGGAAGGAAGGAAGGAAGGAAGGAAGGAAGGAAGGAAGGAAGGAAGGAAGGAAGAAAAAGAAAGAAAGAAAGAAAGAAAGAAAGAAAGAAAGAAAGAAAGAAAGAAAGAAAGAAAGAAAAAGAGAGAGAGAAAGAAAGAAAGAAAATAGATGTTTGGGAGCTTTAATTAGTAAGAAATTCTAAGTGGAATTTGGGCTGAGGTGGTACGAAAGGAACAAGGTTTTTTCCTTTAGCTTTCTCAACTTCAAAGTCCCTGTCTTTGGTGATAAAGATGTCCTTTTACTTCCTATTATGGGGACGGTAGTTTTTCACATGGGAGATTTGTGTCCTGCTTTCAGGGGGACAAGGGAGGGTCTGAGCATCCTTGCATTGGTTGTTTTCCAAGTAGCTTCAATTTAAAACAATCAATATGTGATTGTGGCACATTTGGGATGGCATGCCCAGGCCACTCAGTTCCAGATCTGAAGCTTCCCAGGAAACTTCCACACTAAAAACCAAGCTGCTGACTGTGGAGAGAGAAACTGAATTAGTAAATACGTGGCAAGAGATCTGCAAAGAGTAAAAAGAATATAGGTTAGAATGGGTATGAACAGGGGCACCTGGGTGGCTCCATCAGTATCGACTCTTGTTTTTGCCTCAGGTCAAGGGATGGAGCCTCTTGTCCAGCTTCATGATGGGTGTGTAACCTGCTTGAGATTCTCTCTCTGCCTCTCCTCTGCTTTCTCTCTCTCTCTCAAAAGAAAAAAAAAAGACAGATGATGAATAAACAGAAAAGAACAAATCAGAGTGCATGTCCCACATCCCATTAAGCCAGTCCAAGCTCCAGAAATAGATCAAGTCTATAGAAGATCTGCACTTCTTTCACCTGACAAAAAAATATTAATTCTGTCTTTTCACAGATTTAAGTTACATATTATTTGTCCTGCTTTTTTATACAGAGAAACAGTATTTTTCACTGATGATTGCATAAGCTCCTCTTTTGCAAAATGGCATTGGAGTACCATAGAGGCTGAGTTGCCAACTTCTGAGTATTTTTAAAGTTCGCTTTGTGGTATTGAACTCCAGTTCCATGACCATGGGGAGATTTAGGATTGCTTTTCTGATTGATTATCTCCCAAACTTGACTAATGGGACACTTAGTGTTGCGTAGAACTTGGGATTGTGACATACCAATGGATTTTCTATGATTTCATGATGGACGCATTTACGTGGCACAATTTTGTGAACAAAGGGGCACAGGTTTGTAATTTGGGAGGCAGTTAGAGTGGAGTGCTTAGTGGCAGAAAGGAACTTGGTATCCAAGATCACCTTGTCCTGAGTGTGTAGGTGGGAATCCCATGTATACTTCGTTGCCACATAAAATAAGATTTTTATAGACAAGGTTAAGTTGAAACCTGAAATTTTGACAGTCTGGAATATCTCGTTGTGACCTTTGTCACTGATAACGTTCATATCCACATATCTCCATTTTTCATCTGAGAACAGAACAGATTGAGAAACGGCCGGTGTAAGAGGCCAATAGTTACCAATCCCGGCGTTATTTAAATAGGAGAGAGAGAGTTCAGAACAAGTGTCTCCAAAACTGATGTGAGCTGAAATCAATCAAGACACACCAGACTCAAGAAGACCTTTGCTTCTCCCTTAAACTAAAAAATAGTTAGCTAGAGATCTGTCTCAGAAGAGATGAAATGACCAAGAGGTAGCATTTTTACCCAAATGACTTATTTGTATGACAGGCCAAATCTCCGATTACCAAATATCTGTTCTTCTCATTGGTCAAAGGATTATTTTTCTTCCCTTTGAAGCCCCAGGCCCGTAGCTCAGGATGACATATAAGCCTCCATTGCCTGGGTTGTCCTTGGGTCTCCTATTTTAATGGGGTCCCTGCACATTCGTAATTAAGTATTTCTTCTGTTACTCTGTCTAACGTTAATCTGATTGCTAGACCAGCCAAAGACCTTAGAAGGGCAGAAATAAATTATTTTTTTTCCTCATCAACAGTAAAAAAACAGAAAACAACCCAAATATCGATCGATATTCCCTGTTCATGCAAGGAAACAACATATAGGAATGAAAAGTAATTAACTACAGGTACGTAACAGCATGGATGAAACTCACCCATGTGATGTTGGCTACAAGTTTGACCTTGAGATATGTTGAGGGGAAACTAGACACAGAAGAACACTTGCCACTTAATACCTTTTGTACAAAATTCAAAAACCTCAAACATCAATTTCAGAAATTATGAACACAGATGTCTCTGTATTTCTGGGGTAGATGAAAGGGATAGAGATATTAGAAAGGGCAAGAAAGTGTCTTTTGGTGCTAGTAATGTTCTGCTTTTCGATTTTGGCAGAGTTTTCATGGATATTTCTTTTGTTAAAAATTATTAAACTGGGGCACCTGGGTGGCTTAGTCGGTTAAACATCCGACTTTCGCTTAGGTCATGATCTCGCGGTAAGTGGGTTCGAGCCCCGCTTCGGGCTCTGTGCTGACTGCCAGCTCAGAGCCTGGAACCTGTTTCGGTCTGTGACTCCCTCTCTCTCTGACCCTCCCCTGCTCACACTGTCTCTCTCTCTCTCCTAGAAATAAAAAAACATTAAAAATTTTTTTTAAATTATTAAACCTACATTTATATGTTGTGTCGGCTGCAAGTTATCAAATATGTTTAATTAATATTAATTAATACAGTCTCCTGTTCATTGCAAGTTATTAAACACATATAACATAACATATTATGTATAAAATAGGATATATTATGTCATATATAAAATATAAAATATATTAATATTCATTATGGTAGTATATTACATTATTAATATTACACTTTTATTATATTACTTATTATAATAATTTGTTATAACAGTAGTATATAACGAGGAAAATGTGACCTTCAGGTCTCAAAATCTAGAAATTTGGAAGTATGTTTTGGTAATAAGGGCTTTCGTAGAATGGGATTAGCATATACAAAGTGCTTTAGTATATTTGTACATATTACATAATTCACGTACAAGTATTTTTTTAATGTTTTATTTATTTATTTTTGAGAGAGAGTGTTAGCAGGGAGAAGCAGAGAGAGGGGAAGACAGAGAATCCCAAGCAGGCTCTGAGCTACCAGCTGCCAGCGTAGAGCCCCTTCAGAGCTCAAAGTCCCAAACTGTGAGACCATGACCTGACCCAAAATCAGGAGTCAGACACTTAACCAATTGAGCCTCCCAGGTGCCCCTACATGTATAATTTAATTAGATTTATCATTTACCATAAAAGATATTGAGAAACATAGCTGGGTGAATCTCTCAGGGTTTAAGTTATTCTTTCCTAGGTTGTAGATATTTCTTTTCACAACTAGAAAAAAAAAAGTAAAAGGTATTACTGAGAGAATAGTGATTACTACCGCTTTCATTCATGAATCTGAGAAGGAGGCACTGAAATCGAGCATCATTACCGCATGCAGAGAAGAATCACGACATCTTTTCCATGTCTTTTCAGTGAGCTGCTTAAAAAAAAAAAAAAAGAGGGGCGCCTGGGTGGCTTAGTCGGTTAAGCGTCCGACTTTCCCTTAGGTCATGATCTCGCAGTTCGTGGGTTCGAGCCCCGCGTCGGGCTCTGTGCTGACTGCCAGCTCAGAGCCTGAAGCCTATTTCGGAGTCTGTATCTCCCTCTCTCTCTGACCCTCCCCTGTTCACGCTGTCTCTCTCTCTCTCTCTCCTAGAAATAAATAAAAATATTTTTTAAAAAAAGAAGTGAGTCTTCTTTGGAGAAATGTCTACTTAATTCTTTTGTCCATTTTTAAGTCAGGTTACTACTATTATAATTTTTTGCTATTGAATTGAAAAAAATTCTTATATATTTTGTATATAGCCCTTTATCTAGATATATGTTTCCAAATATTTTTTCTCATTCAATAGATTACCTTTTTATCTTTTACTTTTTAAGTTTATTTTTGAGAGAGACAGAGACCGCACGAGTGGGGTAGGGGCAGAGCGAGAGGGAGAGGGAGAGAATCCCAAGCAGGCTCTGCACCGTCAGTGCAGAGCCGGATGTGGGGCTTGAACCCACAAACCGTGAGATCGTGACTTGAGCCAAAACCAAGAGTCAGACGCTTAACCACCTGAGCCACTCAGATGCCCCAGTTACCTTTTTCTTCTGCTATTTCTTCTGCTCTGCAGAAGCTTTTAGCTTGATGTGATCCTACTTATCTATTTCTGCTTTTGCTGCCTGTGCTTTTGGTGTCATTCAAGAAATCACTGTGGAGACCAAAGTCAAGAAGATTTCCCCCTATTTTTTTTCTAGTATTTATTTTCAAGTCTTTAATCCATTTGGGGTCAGTTTTTATGAATGGTGAAGGATAAGGATCAAATTTCATTCTTTTGCATGTGGATATCCAGTTTTTCCAACACTTTATTCAAGAGACTGTTCTCTCTCTACTGCGTTTTCTTGATACCCTTGGCGAAGATCAATCGACTCTATATGTAATATACATGCTTCCCCCACTCCCTTTCTTCTGGGCTTTCTAGTACCATTGGTCTATGTGTCAGTTTTTATGCCAGTACCATACTCTTTTGATACTGTAGCTTTGTAATATGTTTTAAAATCAGAAAGTGTGAAGTCTCTTGCTTTGTTCTTGCTCAACATTACTTTGTCCATTTGGCATCTTTGTGGTTCCATATGAATTTTAGGATTCTTTTTTCTTCTATTTCTATACAATATATCTTTGGGATTTTGATAGGAATTGCACTAAATTTGTAGATTATTTGAGTTTATGGGCCATTTCATAATATTAGTTTTTCTAATCCATGTCTTTCCAACTATTTGTATCTGCTCTAATTTCTTTTATTAATGTTTTCACTGTATAAGTCATTCCCCTTTTTGGTTAGGTTTATTTCTGTTTTTTATTCTTTTTGAGCTATTGTAAATGGGATTTGTTAATTTCCTGCTGTTTGTTGTTGCTGTATAGAAATGCAGGTGGTGGATTTTGATTTTGTAACCTGCAACCTTACTGAATTTGTTAAGGGGTTAGATTTCATGCTGTGGTTTTTTAAATGCTGGGTTTTTTTGTTTGTTTGTTTGTTTTTAATGTTTGTTTTTAATGTTTATTTATTTTTGAAAGAGAGAGAGAAAGACAAAGCACAAGCAGGGGAGGGGCAAAGAGAGAGGGAGAGAGAGAATCTGAAGCAGCTCCAGGTCTGAGCTGTCAGCACAGAGCCTGACACCGGGCTTGAACTCATCGACGGTGAGATTATGACCTGAGCTGAGGTAAGACGCTTAACTGCTTAACCGACTAAGATGTCCAGGCGCCCCTAATGTTTATTTATTATTTTGAGAGAGAGAGAGAGAGAGAGAGAGACTGAAAGTGAGTCGAGGGAATGGGTAGAGAAAGAGAGCAAGAAAGAATCCCAAGCAGGCTCTGTGCTATCAGTGCAGAGCCTGATGCGGGGCTCGAACCCATGAACGAGGAGGTCATGACCTGAGCCGAAACCAAGAGTCAGAGGCTTAACCAACTGAGCCATCCAGACACCTCTCATGTTATGATTTTGAAACACTAACACAAAATCCAAGAGAACACAAGAAAACTTGGAATGATGGATGTATTTGTCACCTGGATTGTGGTGATGGTAATATGAATATATATACATGTGACCAAATGCACCAAATTGTACATATTAACTATGTGCCATTTTTTTGTATACTAATTATACCTCAACTAAATCTAGAAAACAAAACAAACTAAAACAGAGATGCATGTAAGGTAGTATTATTTGTGGGGTAGATCATCTCCTTGGACTGTACTGTGGGTCAGAAACTAGATGCAATGTCTTTAGAATGAAATACAGAAACCTGGTTATACTACCCACGACCTTTAAACTATGTTTGAGGGGCGCCTGGGTGGCTTAGTCGGTTAAGCGTCCGACTTTCGCTTAGGTCATGATCTCGCGGTTCGTGGGTTCGAGCCCCGCGTCGGGCTCTGTGCTGACTGCCAGCTCGGAGCCTGGAGCCTGTTTCAGAGTCTGTGTCTCCCTCTCTCTCTGGCCCTCCCCTGCTCACGTTGTCTCTCTCTCTCTCTCTCCTAGAAATAAATAAAAAAAAAACATTAAAAATTAAAAAAAAATAAACTATGTTTGAACCGCGTTTAAAAAGAAAAACAACACTGCAGTTTCTCTCAGTTAAATAGATTTTCTGAGCCAAGAAACAAAACAAAACAAAAGAGCAGTGATTTTGTCCAGCCACTAGGTGGCACTGCAGCTTGCAGTGCCGCTAACAGTGGGGGAACTTGAGTTAATTTAAGGTTGAGAACATTCTTCAAGCAACGTTATTTTATTTTTTCTTTATTAAAGTGTATTTGAGGGGCTCCTGGGTGGCCCAGGCAGTTGAGCATACAACTTAAGCTCATGAGCTCACGATTCGTGAGTTTGAGCCCCAAGTTGGACTCTGCAATGACAGCATAGAGCCTGGATGGGAGTCTCTGTCTCCCTCTCTCTCTGCCCCTCCCCCACTGTTCTCTCTCTCTCTCTTTCTCCCCGTTATGCTAGGGTCGTCAGGAGTGTAGCTACCATCTGTCACCATTCAGCACTATTACAGTATCATTGATTATACTCCCCATGTTTGCTTTGCCTTTCATTCCCAGACTTCTCCATTCCACAACTGGACGCCTGTATCTCCCATTCTTCTTCACCCATTTTTCTCATCCCCTCTTCCCTGTCCCTTCTGGCAACCATTCGTTTGTTCTCTGTATTTATGGGACTGTTTCAAAGCAAACTCGTTTAAAAAAAAAGTTTACTTATTTTTGAGAGAGAGAGAGAGAGGAAGAGGGACAGAGATGGGGTGGGGGCAGAGGACCCAAACCGGGCTCTGAGCTGACAACAGTGAGCCTGATGCGGGGCTCAAACTCAGGAACTACGAGGTTATGACCTGAGCCAGATGTGCAACCAACTGAGCCATCCAGGCAGCCCAAGAAAACTCATTTTTTTTAAGTTTATTTAATTTTGAGAGACAGAGAGAGTGAGAGGCAGAGTTCAAGTGGGGAGGGGCAGAGACAGAGAGGGAGGCACAGAATCTGAAGCAGGCTCCAGGTTCCAAGCTGTCAGCACAGAATCTGATGCGGGTCCAGAACTCGTGAACTGCAAGATCCTGACCTGAGCCAAAGTCAGTCGCTTAACCGACTGAGCCACCCAGATGCCCCCAAACTCATTTTTTAATATTTGTACTTGGTCACTAGGAAATAGAGTCATACTTTAAATAATAAAATTGCCACTTTAATGATACTATATTTGGGCTTATTAACACAAATTTTTCTATATATCTTGAAACTATGAAGAAACATAAAGAAGAAAACAAACGTTGTCTATACTCTGATTCCTCAGGGAAAACCATTGTGCTTACCTTTATAGTTTTCTCACTTTAAGCATATAGAAACACAAAACGTGTATTGCTATTTAATATGTAACAGGATAGGGGCGCCTGGGTGGCTTAGTCTGTTAAGCGTCCGACTTTCGCTTAGGTCATGATCTCGCGGTTCGTGGGTTCGAGCCCCGCGTTGGGCTCTGTGCTGACTGCCAGCTCAGAGCCTGGAGCCTATTTCAGAGTCTGTGTCTCCCTCTCTCTCTGACCCTCCCCTGCTCACGCTGTCTCTCTCTCTCTCCTAGAAATAAATAAAAATTTTAAAAAATATATGTAACAGGATAAAAATCTTACAGGATATATTATTTTACCTGGCTTAACAATGATACTTTGCACCTTCCCTCATATACCTAAACATTTTTTTTGTTACTGTTTTTCTTTGTTGTCATATTATTTCATCATGTAGTAGAATCATATGTATTTAACCAAATCTTTAATTTTGGAACATTAAGTGTTTTCCATAATATCGTTATTAAAAATAGCTTTGATAAACATTTTTGTGGTTATATCTTGAACATCAGAGATTATTTCTTTAAAGTCTGCTCTCCTTCCCCCCAAAATGGTCACATCGAAAGAAACAGGGAATTTTGTAGGGTTTTTGATAAGTATTTAATTTATTTAAAAAATTTTTTCCATTTATTTATTTTTGAGAAACAGAATGAGACAGAATGTGAGTGGGGTAGGGATAGAGAGAGAAGGAGACACAGAATCTGAAGTAGGCTCCAGGCTCTGAGCAAGTGTTCAGCACAGAGCCCGATGCGGGGCTTGAACCCATGAACCGTGAGATCATGAACTGAGCTGAAGATGAGCCACCCAGGCGCCCCTTGATAAGTATTTTAAAACTGCATTCCAAAGGTTAAAATATACCAATGTATATGATCATTAGCAATCTTTCCAATCATACATAGATTTCAACATTTTCTCTAGAATTTTATTAGTGTAGATTTTCATGTGTTAAAATTTAGTCAAATTTATGAAAATTGAGAGCAAGCTTAGAAAGATCATTTCTATATTAGAATTAGAAAAATTTTGAATCAGCTCAATACTGACTATAGGATCCAACATTTCAACGGTATTCTATCATTTTAAAAGTACTTTTAATTTTATTGAGTCCCTATTTTTATCTGAAATAAGCAGGTGAACTATTATTCCTCTTTCCAGAAGAGGAAATGGAAATTGTGTTGCAAAAGCTAAATAAAACACAGATCACTGGTAGGTGTCTACAGCACATATTAACATAATTATCCAAGGTGAACATAGCCTACAAATTCAACATTTTAAAAATTATTTAAAAGCTTGGGGGCGCCTGGGTGGCTTAGTCGGTTAAGCGTCCGACTTTCGCTTAGGTCATGATCTCGCGGTTCATGGGTTTGAGCCCCGCGTCGGGCTCTGTGCTGACTGCCAGCTCAGAGCCTGGAGCCTGTTTCAGTCTGTGGCTCCCTCTCTCTCTGACCCTCCCCTGCTCATGCTGTCTCTCTCTCTCTCTCCTAGAAATAAATAAAACATAAAAAAAAATTAAAAAAAATTATTTAAAAGCTTGAATGTGGGAGCAAATCAAGTAGTGTATTGGTAATACACTTCCACAGAACCCTACGTTTCCCCTACTATAGGCTTCATCACTACCACAATACAATTGCTTCCTTTACTTTTTGCTTTACAAATAGCCCCTTCAAAAACCAACACATACTATGTAGGGGCACTTGGGTGGCTCAATAAGTTGAGTGGCTGACTTCGACTCAGGTCATGATGTCACGGTCCTTGACTTGAAGCCCCGCATTGCACTCTGTGCTGACGGCTCAGAGCCTGGAGCCTGCTTCAGATTCTGTCTCCCTCTCTATCTGCCCCTCCCCTTCTCGTGCTCTGTCTCTCTCCATCTCAAAAAGAAAAATAAACATTAAAAATTTTTTAAAAAGAAAAACATGCTATGTAGAAATAAGCATATTATGTAGAAATGATATTCTCTGTCCATATTGCACATTTAATGACGTAGTGTTCCCATTTATAACAATCATCATTCAAAGTTAATAGGTCCTGGGGATTCACTTGGAGCCAGGTACTATTCCAAGTTCATTTTCATGTATTAACTAATTTAATTTCTACCCAATTTTAAGTACATTTCTGGCTAATGCTAACTAAAGCAGCTGGACAACTAGTGTGTGGTGGAGAGGAAACAGGCACAACTTCTGTGCTTTGGCTTTTAGCTACACTTTTTTCTTACACATCTCCTAACCCACGAATCACAAGACGTTTGTTTTCTAACATGACTCAAGAGCATTTTGTTGTTATAATGAGAGGATTAGAGTTTGAAAGCCATTTGTTTTATTTTACAGCTGTGGGAACTGAAGGACCCTGAAATTAAGAGACTTCTTCTTCTTTTTTTAAATCACTAAACATTGTCTGGAACCCACATTTCTTTTCAATATGCCATACTGATGATAACAGTTTAGAGATATCAAATCAGTATTCAGAGAAGACTTCAGAGAAGAATATTGTGAAATACATTTCAGCTTTTAGAAAAGAATATTGCAAAACACATTCCTAAAACAATTTTGAAGATAACAGAATTTTTCCTGACTCAAGTATCTCATAAAGATTAACACACGCCTTGTTTCTATTTCGTGGATTATTTTGTGTAAATAACTAAAATCTGTCCTGCACTCTGGGGTTGAACAGGATGTTTTCAGAGGATCAGTTATGAGGGCCAACTATCCTTTTATTGGAGAGAAGATGAGCTTTATAACTAGGCCCTTGCAAAATGACTTCTAGATGCCTCCTAATTTCTCTATGTCTCTTTAGTAGTATGAGGGAGATGAATAATAACAGAAAGGAAGAAAATAATAGAGTCAAAATTTTAAATGAGCTACATTCCTCTCAAGTCAATTTGAATTATTCACTTGAGCATCTGCTATACAGAAACCTGTGAAAACAATTCAAAAAGCACAAACTGGCAGCTCCTGGGTGGTTTAGTCCGTTGAGCTTCTGACTTCAGCTCAGGTCATGGTGTCGTGGCGGGTGAGTTCGAGCCCCACATTAGGCTTTGTGCTGACAACCCAGAGCCTGGAGCCTGCTTCAGATTCTGTGTACGCCTCTGTCTCTACCTCTCCCCCACTTGTGCTCTGTCTCTCTCTTTGTCTTAAAGATGAACATTAAAAAATTTTAAAAAATCAAAAGTACAAACTGCGTTATAAAGCTAAGTTTTACTATAGATAAGTTTAAAAAATGTTGCAGTATTCTGTTATCTGCCAGTATGACATATATTAGTGTATTTTGAAGGAAATGAACACTTCTTAGAAGCCATTTTGATAATTCTACTTTTATTTTTTAACATACATAAAGTCAGCTTATAATGGCAGTGAATACAAAATACAAACAAAGAAACACTATTGCACTCAGAAAATAGTTCATATGAAAAAAGTCACAGATAAGGAGGGAGGCAAACCATAAGAGACTCTTAAATACTGAGAACAAACTGAGGGCTGATGGGGGTGGGAAGATGGGGGTGAGGTGAAAGCAGATGATGGGCATTGAGGAGGGCACTTGTTGGGATGAGCACTGGGTGTTGTATGGAAACCAATTTGACAATAAATTATATTTAAAAAAAGAAAATACCTCATATGAAGCATTGCACATGATAGAGTTGATTAGGAAAGGTACAAACTTATAGTCAGATAAGACTATTACTACTTCAGGTTTGAAGAATGCAGAATTTTTCCTGATAGAAATTTACCACATCACATACTACACATTTTCCAATACTTTTATCAGTTTCATAAATATTCATCATATTCTTTGCTTTTGTCTGTGTCTCTGTAAAATGCTACATATAAGATTTTTAAGACAACAATTTATGTACCATTGGAAAGGATGAGTTACATAAAAGAAGCAAAAAAAAAAAAAACAGTATAAATACATGATCATCCCACTCTTCGGGCAGGAAAATGACAAAGTAACTTGGCAAACTTCTCTAACAAGAGAAAAATATTACAAAGCTTAGTTTCATAAGCATTTGTCCACTTAAAAATGTTCTCTGATTTTTTTTAAATGCATTTAGACTAAATGTCTGCGCTACAAGTTAAAATTTCTTATGTTGACATTCGGTTTTAATACCACCATCTAACCTGTTCAAATAGTGCAAATACAAGAAGCACACTCAGTTTGGGTAGTCATTCAACAATAAATAAGAATTCTAAGCCTAGTTATTTTACTATTTCTGAATTTTAAAATATAAAGTGCATCCATAAAGTTTAAAAGTCATTCTCCTTTTTGGATGTAATGATCAGTCAAACTGTGTCTTTCTCAGCTCATGGCAGGAGTATTCCACGATGTGATACAGATATTTCTGTAATTTCTCTTCCTTATGTCCATAGTCTCCTTTGGAAGAAGGTTTCCAAAATAATATGCAGTTGGGTTTTTCCCCCAAAGTCTTTATGGAAAATTTCTGACCATAAAGCAGCATCCATTACCACAAATTTCCTTGAGTTCCATGTCAATAGTAGTCTATAAGCAGATATGTTTCCTCATTATTTGAAGGGTTTGCTGCATATCCAGTATAAATTCTTTTCACATTTTGTGCTGCTGACCTGTGTGCTATTCAGAAAGGCACAGTTCTCAGATCCTGTAAGGTTGAACCTGTCCAACAATAAAGAAAGAATTATTTTCGGTTCATTATTCCATTCAATTACAGGAGAATGAACTTTGTGATGGTCGTCTATAATTTTTGTGTGTGTGTGATTGGTCGGAGCTCATGAAGCAAGTCAGCTGGTCAAGTTGACCATGAACTAATTTATAGAGACAGTAGACCGGAATTGGAAGAAAGAGCATGTGGAGGGAAGGTACAGAGCAAAGAGTAAAGAGCTCCACGTATTCGGATGGCATACCACCAGAGGGGTGATTCTTGGCTGTTTCTCAATTAACATTGCCCTGGAGACACGATGCCCAGATGTGTATACATTCACTAATCGTGCATACAATTTTAGGGGGGCTATGGCCCCTGAAACCCATCTGCATGTATAGTCTCAGAGGACACATCTTAAGAATTCCTTTTCTAGAGGTTTAAATTTATTCTCTATATCAGTAATTATCATAAAACTACTTAGATATCTAGCAATTTATTCAATTCTGAGTTTTCATATGAAAAGATGTCCTTCAAACTTTAAAATGTACATGAATTACATGTCATAAAATTAGTCAAGCGTCTTTCATCCTGGGGCAAGTTTTCTCTCAGGTTCACAGAGGCTTCTAATTAGCGATTAGAAATATTGTTCTTTATCTCTGTGAGGATGAGAAGTGGGAGAGGGAATCCTTTTCCAAAATAAAAAACCCCAGCTTATCAGGAAAATATACACACAAGATTGGAAATGTTGGGGGGTTTTCATTTTACATCATTGTAACTAGTCTTGGAAAATTTCTGGATCTATTACACACACTGAAATGTGCTGAGGTAAAATTACTAGAAACATTTATTGTATGATTTCCAAGTAGATAAAAAGAGAAAAATGGCAATATTAAAACCATTCTTTAAAGAATTCGAAACATACAAAACAGATTGATAAAGGTCTGCTCATCAAGGGTATGAACTTCATATACAACAGTGATTTGAAAGGAAAATAGCTTCCCTGAGTTATCATTCTGGGGAGGATAAAGAGACATCTTAAAACTTACCAGTTATTAAATACTTTGCCATCTGACCATTTCCATGTCCGACCATCTTCATTTTTCAGCCCAATCCAATGTTTGGCTCTACCCACATACCATTTTAAAAAGATCTTGAAGAAAGCACAAAGAAGGCATATGATAAACAACCCCTCTGGTAAGTAGATAATAAATTCCATTTCTCAAAAGCTGCAGTTCAAGGCATGGTGGCTAAGCCGCCCACTTATTAGCTCTATTTAGGACCAGCTCATTTGGACTTTCAGGCCTTTGAAGCTAAGTAATCAGATCAAATTTACAAAATTAAATTGAACCCTGAATATGACCTCAGACTGATCACATGGCTTTCTGTAACAAAATTTCCCTACAACGGAGATAGGTACAATGTCTTCACTTACATGGAAGCAGAGAAATCACAGATTATCTCTATTAAAAATAGCAAATACTTATGAAATTGTTTTTGGATCTTACCATGTCCCTTTCAGAATCAATGAAAGCAAGAGTAGCACTGTAATCAGAGCAAAAGTTTTGCGCGGACTTCCAGTTGCTTGTTACAGTGGAAATAAAGTAGCATTTCCTCTGGTATACAATCCAATCATCTGAGCATGAAGAATCGTGTTTATTTGACAGTTCTAGGGACACATATTGTCCTGGACAATTGTATTGGCCAACTGTGAACAAGAAAATGGTTTGCTTTAGTAATAAAAGAAACTAAGTGCCCACAATACGCAAAACTAGTTCAGGAGATGCTGTGCTGTGCTAGGTGACAATGTCAAGGATGAGAGGCAAGAAGTGAACTCTGATAAGAGCAAGAAGGCAGGTTCTCACCTGACCTAACTTCCTGTTGTGCCTAATCATCATCGTCAGAGTATAAGAAATAAGAGGGTGTCCCTTGGGCCATAATCTCAAAAGGCAGTAGGAAAATAGAAAATTCTTGCAAGTAGTCTTTGGACTGGAAAGGGTAAAGGGATTATAAATCGATGGAACACTATATTGGGAGATGAAGGGGAGAATAGTTTTCAGAGAAATAATTCAGAATACAGAAAGAACTATGGCTGGGATAATGGCTGGGATATTTCATAAAATTATAAAATTTCGTGTTTGTAAAAGACAAAAGCATATCTTGGTATTGCTATGTTTTGAATACCATATCACAATGGATTCTTTGGGAGATTCTAGATATATTTTTTAAATTATGCACAACCACCATTCTGTGGACTTTGAAATAAAAGACTGGTCCCTTCTATGACTTACATATTATTTTTTCTATCAACAATGAATGCTAAGCTCACATTTTTCCCTAGCTAAATCTTTGTTTAGTTAGAATCTAAATCAGTCCCTTTCATTTCAGATTTAAAAATCTACTCAAGTGTAATTTTCTCCCACAATAATTTTTAAATCATAGACACCTTTAGTACTTCAAAAGAAGTTCTAGGCAACTTAGGAAGTGTTGCATTGATTATCTAAGGAATATAGGATTATATTTGGTACTTTCAAAGAAATCAGCCATGTATAAGAAATGGGATGATTCTAAATTAATCAGAATTTCAGATTAATTAGCCCAAGTAAATCCCTGTTGATTTCAGCTAGACGAGAATGGCGACAGCAGAATGAATTCATGAAGTTCAGACCCACCTGATAAGGCGATGAGAGTAATGATTAAAAAGGTGATGAGGACCACATTCACTACAGCACATGGGATAGGAACTTGAAGGGATCCTTCGTGCTGTGTTACAAACTGAGGGCTGGCGGTAGTATCTGCAGAGAGAAAGTTCATGATCAATTCAGGTCAACTGTCGCAGTAAGAGAGGGACATTTGATATTCTCCTGAAGCATTTACATTTTAATGCCTTCTTAACTTCTTACATGAAATTTGTAAGTTAATTTCCCCCTCAATTTTGAGCAACTTTGGACAGTTTCTTTTTGGCTAGAAATGAAACAATCTGGAAATAATAATGAGATAATAAAATATCTGCCTAATATGTGCCCTTAGTAGCTACAAAAATTCCAAGTATATGATAATTTTATTGTTTGAATCACAAGAACATTTATTAAATATCTGATTACTCTGGAGACATATAAAAAGGACATCCTGAGCACTATCCCTTAAGCTTTCTGTAATTACTGTTTAAGAAAGATGGCATAAATGCAATAAAGGTGGATAATGAATAAAAAATATTGGATTGATATACAAATATCTACAATTAGCATGACTGAAAATTTTTTTAAAAGACTGATGGTACTTTTTTTAAAAAAAACTCAAGTTTATTTATTTATGAGATAGAGAGAGACAGCATGAGTGGGGGAAGGGCAGAGAGAGAGAGAGACATAGAATCCGAAGCAGGCTTCAGGCTCCGAGCTGTCAGCACAGAGCCCGACATGGGACTCGAACTCACAAACCATGAGATCATGACCTAAGCCGAAGTTGGATGCTTAACTGGCTGAGCCTCCCAGGTGCCCCTGATGGTACTTTTTGGTGAAGTCTGTACAGATGTGAGGCAACGGAAATTTTCATATATTAGTGATTGGGGAGTAAAATGAAAAAATAATTTGGAAAACTGTTTTTCACACAATGAAATACATCCCTACCCTCTGATTAGAACTTGACTTGTACAGAACAAGAATGCTCACAGTAGCTTTATTCTTAAGAGCCAGAGCTTAGAAAGAATCCACATATTCACCATAGGAATATGGATAAACAAGCTATGATATATATGAATTCTACTCAGCAATTTAAAAAAACCTGATCAATGCAACAAAATGCATGAATCTCAAAAAATGTTGAGTGAAAAAATGCAGCTACAACTATATACTATAGATTTCCATTTATATGACATTCAAGGCTATATACTCTAGATGACATTCAACGATAGCTGAACTATAGGTGAAATAAGTCAGACTGAGAAAGACAAATACCATATGATTTCACTTATATGTGGAATCTAAAAAACAAAACAAATGAAGTAACCAACAGAAAGTAGAATGTGTATAAATACAGAGAACAAAATGAAGACTGCCAGAGAGGAGGAGAATGGGGGTCTGGGCAAAATGAGTGAAGGAGAGGGAGATACAGGCTTCCAGTAAAGGAATGGATAAGTCACAAGAATGAAAGGCACAGCATAAAAAATATATCAGTGGTACAGTAACAGCATGGTGTGCTGACAGAGAGTCCTACACTACCGTGAGCATAGAATAACATAGAGGGATGTTTATGAATTATTACGTTACACACCTGAAAATAATGTCCTATTATGTGTTACCTATACTAAAAAGAACAGTCAAATTAAACTCTGGTAACAGAAATCAGGAAAGTAATTGCTTTTATGTGTGCAGGAAAAGTAATTTTATTGGAAATAAACACAGAGGAACATTCTAGGGTGATAGAAAATTTCAAATGTTGAGTGGAGTTGTTACATAACCCATTAAATTGCATACATATGACTTGTGTACCCACTGTATGTAAATTACACCTCAATTAAAAATGATATTTAGGTGAAGAACAAGATACTTGAATTTTTCAAGAGAAGTTAGTAAAGGAAACATAACAATATTATACAGCAAATATTAGGTGGAAGTTTATTTTTTTCATGTACCTTCTGTATAATGCTGAAACAAAGTAAAAATTTGATTTGATTTCACCAGTAAGAAATGTTTTTTTGGAATCTGAGTATGATGTGAATGATGATTTTTAGTTAAAAAATTTAGAAGATTATCTGTCTTAGATTATAAATATGTTATTGAGAAGGAGAGAAGATGTTGTGACCAGAGATTGAATTTGATTTTTGCTAGGATGACCTCTCAGGATTTTTAAAATTTAGCCTCCCAAGAAATATATAGTTCCCTATTGCATTCTCAAAAACTGAAATGTAAAATGGCCACTTGAATGATACTAGAACTTACCATGCAAAATAGCGTCAATGCAAACATACCTTGTTTTTCAATGTGTATAATTAAAAGGATACTAAAAGAGCATATCTTGAAATTCTTGTATTTCTTTTCCTAAAAACATGTCTCTGAAGTGAAACTGAGCAAAGAGATGTGCTTTCTTTCATTGTTTACTGGTTATCAACATCAGCTTTTGCTTCTGGGGATTGTTCTTTCCCAGCATAGGTCTGCATTGGAGTTTTGCAAGAGGAGACTTTACTTCACTCCTGTCTAGCTCTATTTCTCTCAGCTTTTCAAAGCAAATCTTCCCTTTTTTTTTTTCACCAGCATACAGCTATCACCGGAAGCAGCCCTTGGTAGGTAGGGTAGCAAGTTCAGAACTGTCTGTCTAGTTTCACTTCTCCCCGTGTAAGAGCCAATCATGCTGTTTAGACTCAATGCAGCAAGAGTTCTGGTTCCTCGGCAAACACTAACTCATCCATCTAGCACCCAGACTCAGAGCCTGGCTCGGTCTATTGGCTTATCCAATGAGCAAACTATGGCGATGATTCTCAGACTGTACGTTTCTCCATTTGTGAGGGCTATTGTTACTCACAGTTTGATTTATCACCTAGGTGACAAAACACTCTCCCTACAGAATACTTTCTCTCTGAATAGGGGCCTTGCTCACTAATGAAGAAATTGAAATAAATCCATAATAACAAACCGACTCACCCAAAGGTGATGCCCAATGCTTGCTCATAGTAATAAAGCAACTGCAAGGGCAGCATAAACTAACATTCAACAGAAAATTGGAGAACTTAGAAACACCTGAGGATTCCTGAATTAGGTCTTTCCTTGTTCAACTATGCTCTCTACTGATTGAGTAACTTTATTATTATATACATTATTTCTTTACAACAGCTCATCTGGGCCATAAAATTATGGTTACCTAGCTACCAGGAATCTTTGTGGCTTGCACTTGTTGTGCCTGCTGGATTTTGTGTTCTTGGTGAAATATGGGTTTATCAGAAGTGATTGGTCTATTCCTAACATAAACCAGTCTAGTAGAAACAGGCT
The DNA here is from genome assembly GCF_003009895.1 of Hyaena hyaena. Classification (NCBI taxonomy): domain Eukaryota; kingdom Metazoa; phylum Chordata; class Mammalia; order Carnivora; family Hyaenidae; genus Hyaena; species Hyaena hyaena. The sequence goes on from NW_024082272.1 coordinate 57,821, forward strand.
CAGAAAACAATCCCTTTCTCCAGACTGTTCAACTCTGCTGTTTAGAACATTCCCCTTTACTATCAGATAACCTTGCTTAAAAGTAAGTTTTGGGGCACCTCGTTAATTGGAGAGGAAGAAGGATAACTTTTAAACAAGCAAAAAAGCCTCATAGAAACACATTATAGGAAAAAAAAACATGGGTGCATTCTGGTAACAGGAAATAGTATAAATCTGTGGACAGAACAGGCAAACAGAAGAGGGGAAAAGTAAACAGCTAAGATAATCATATTTTGATGTATTTAGATGAAAAACAAAGAAAGGAAGAACTGTGTGTGATTCATGTCGAATCTGAAGCCAGTGGTTGGAAGGGTGAAACAGAATGATGAAATGGAGGAAGAGCTCAATGAAGGGTGCAGAAGCAGAAGATTGCCTTTTTATGAATTTTGCATGACGTTCTCCTAAGAAACTACCACTGGACCTGATAAATGTTCAGATATGCATAAGGCTATTCCTTCAAAGGTTGGAAACTTTCCTTCTCAGCAACTAGAGGATGCTGTCATGAGAACAGAAAGCCTACACGGACACAGGTGAAGACAATAAAAAATGTAATTGTTTATATGGAAGACAAAAGTTTTATAGAGAGTCAGTGCTTCCTGAAGTGTGTAGAGATGGATATGGAAAAAGGATGGGAAATGCACTGGGCCAGTGCTGGGAATTTTCCAGTTAAATGTGAAGAATTGATGTGACATGAATTGAAACAAAGAAATAGATCTTCAAAGGTCTTCTGAAATCCACCTTTGTGGTTTCCGCTCATGTTTCAGGTAGATAGAGAAAGATGGAGAAATAATGACTTGTTCCCATATTCTGCTTTACCTGGACTGAAGCAAAATGTAACCAAGTTTTTCTGAAGACAAAGGCTCATTTTTTAAAGTATTGTAATATATAAGATAGATAGATGATAGATGTAGATACATAGATAGGTAGGAAGGTAGGTAGATAGATAGATAGATAGATAGATAGATAGATGATAGATAGATAGGTAGGTAGGTAGATGTGTGTGTGAGAGACAGAAAGGGAGTTTTGTCACTAGTATATAAGAAATAAGGTCTGACTTACTTTGTTGTCCTCTTTCCAGATGCAAGGGGCTGTTCCCTGTTACAGAGCAATCTTCAGGATTCATCTTCGTTCTAGTCAAGACTCCCTGGGTAATCCCAGGTCAAGTCAATCAACAGCAAAAGTCCCTGCTGGAGCTCTTGTTCTGTCCCTGAGTCTGTGAGATATGTCTCATTTATATTGTTACATTGGCTCCGCCCCCTTCCTCTTGCCTCCTAACCGCTCAACTACATCAGTTCTCTTTAATTTGTGCTCCAGTGGCCCAGACAATTTACACTGTTGTGGTGGTGAGCTGCGGGTTTTCCCTGCTGTCTGAAATGTGCTTTCTCACAACTGTAGGCGTAGCATGAAGAGACAAGCGGGATTGTTCCAGAATCTGAGATGTCCTTCTTTAAATTGAAAAAAGCACAAATAGTTTAAGAGATGAGGTATTTAAGTAAAGAATGAACAGTTAAAGATTCTTATCTTTGAGGTGGACATGATTTGGAGAGTAATATTTCCCTTGGAATCTCATTCATTTATTTAATGAACAACTAAAATTTATTGAGCATGCACTCTGACCTTGGCACTGTCTGGGGCTAGAGGATTCATTGTTAAGAAAGAATTTTAAGATCTCTGTCTTCATGGATCTCTCTCCACTCTGGAAGAATTTTACTTAGGAAGCTATAAATTGTCTGTAAGAAGGGTATCATTCACTTCTTCCCTGGGGACTAGTTCTTTTGTGTTATCACTTACTACACAGTTGCTTTAATTCAAGAAATAGAAACCTTGTGGTCTGAAACTTCCTATGTTCTAAAATTGTTTATCTTAAATTATCTGTTTCATGTATCTCCCGTTAATTTTTTGCCATATTTTACTATCATTTAGATTGCCCTTCTTTCCCCTAATATCTTCTCCTCTAACTTTCCCCTCTTTTACATTATTATTTTCATGCATTTCTGAGGTGTCAGACATCTGGAGTATGATTATCATAAATTTTATGTATTTTATTTTTGAGAAGGAGAAAGAAAGCAGGAGTGAGGGAGGAGCAGAGAGAGAGGGAAAGAGAGAGAATCTCAAGCAGGCTCTGTGCTGTCAGCATGGAGCCCAACACGGGACTCGACCCCATGGACCATGAGATCATGACCTGAGCTGAAATCAAGAGTGAGAGGCTTAAACCGACTGAGACACCCAGGTTCCTTGATTATGATTATTGTAAAATGATTATTATAAAAAATATATTGCATGGTATCTCATACCACCTAGGCTGTTAAGATCAACACAAAATGAAAACAGAATGACTGTGTGTGGTGAGTTAAGGAGCAATCAAAATATCACTCTTGTTACCAATCTCACTGCTACAATCTTTGTCATTAGTATCACTCCTTTAAAAACAATCTAGTTTCAAAATAAAGGCTTCATCAAAGTATTATGCTTAGATGGATTGGGAATTATCATCTATGGTAGCTTAGTCTGGTCATCTTATACATTTGTTAACCTAACACATCAAGAAGTACGTGTTGGTCTTAAGTATTCTCTTTGCTTCCACTCTCAGTCAATTTCCTAGTATTTTTCCACATAACAGCAAGGAACGTTGCTTTAAAATTGTTACATCACTGTGTTGAGATGTCCATCCCTTCCCCACTCCTACCCACAAAGCCTTCTTATCAAAATTGCCATAAAATCCAAAGACCTGCTTATAGTTGAGAAGATCTATGATCTAGCCCCTGGCTCCCTCTCCTGCCATTTCCCCTATTAGTCCCTGTCCGTTCCAACTGTAACCTCTGTTATACCACAAAAATGTCAAGAACACTCCCGCTACAGAATCTTTACATTTTCTCTAAAAGGTTATTCTTTCATCTGCTTGCATGCCTCTCTCTTCCTTTAACTCATTGCATTTATTATTCAACTGTGGTCTGCCCAGAAAGGTCTTTACTAATTTTCTATAAGTGAAATAAAACCTCATGCTCTAGGCCACCGTTTATCTTTATCTTTCTTTCTGTCACTTGATGATATCTGTCATTATATCGCTGTTTATCATCTACTTTCCTCACTAGCCTAAGCTGCTTGGAGGCAATAACTTTTTCTGGCTTATCCCTTCTGTGGCTCTAACACCTCACTTAGTAACTGGAACCTAGTAAGTACTTAGTACATATAGTACATACCTGTTGAGTGCATGAATAAATAAATACCAACAAAGAATATATATAAAAACCATAAAAGTTCCAAGGGTGCTTGAGTGGCTCGGTCAACTGAGCGTCCAACACCAGCTCAGGTCATGATCTCTCGGTTTGTGAGCTCAAGCCCCTAACAGGCTCACTTGAGCTCTCTTTCTCTCAAAAATAAAATCAACATTTAAAAAAATGTAAAAGTTCGAGTGTGACTCAGGGAGGTGGGGGGGGGATTGTAGACTGCCACTGGACAGCAAGGGCACACTTGAATGTTACAGATGAGTGATGGAGGAGTCAAGTTGGATACTTAAGGGAAACATCTGATGCTTTCACTAATTTCTTTGGGTTAAAGCAACTTAGGTCTTTTATTTATTCTCCTAAAGTTGGAAGATCTGGGTTAATGTCCACACCTCTACACTGATTATGCACACTGTATTGTGAAGAATGTATGGTTCGAGACAGTAAAGGTAAAAGCAAGAGGAACGTAATTCCTGTAAAACCACTGGTCTAAGCCAAGAGTTAAAAGTTTCCATACTCTTAGAGAAAAATACTTCCTTCTGGGAAAGCAAAAAAATGAGAGACAACAGCTGTTAGGGAGCTGTTAGAATAAGTTAGAAAAAAATAGAAATAACTATTTAAAATCCCACTTGCACAAATATTTCTATTTTCCAAGAGCCCTAAAAGAATGTCGACCATGGAGAAAGTCATCCTGTGATTTTCTCATGTCCACCAAAAAGCAAAGACCACATGATAGGGATAATAGGACTTCCCCACTCCCAGTTCCTCACCCGTTGGAAGAGCACCTCTATAAGCCTTGCACACTACCCTTTTGGGGAGTGGCATTCCTCTTTCTTGTTGGATCCCTTGTATACAAGCTACCTCTAATAAACCCCAACTCTTTTCTTTCTCTCAAGTTCAGTGTGAATTTCTATGACATTCTTACTCAAGAACCTGGTCTTGGGGGTCCAGTAACAGGATAATATGACAGTTATAAATCTGCAACAGTATTTGAACGCTTCCAAGTCTGTGGGGGTATACTGGGGGGAGAAAGAAAATATTCTTACACACACTAATCATCCTTGCGATGTGTGAGTCCCACATACAAAGCAGTTTCCAACAGTTTATTGGACAACCATAGGAATCATGGTCCAGTTTTAACACTTACCAATGTGCTTTTCCCCCTCATTCAAGTCAACAGTTGAAGTCATTTAAGTCAACATCCCCTCAAGTCAACACTTATGTGATGATTCCCATGTCAGTGTGAAAATCAATTTTCTTAGTGGAACACCAACTATTTTTGAAATTTGACTATTCCAGAAAAGTTAAGTTGGTTAGCATTATAGGGGAAAAAAAAGTACAAATTTTATATGCCAATAATCATCTCCCACAATTTTCCCTCCTATTCCCTATAGGTCAGTTAAGCTGACCTTCTTTCTGTTCCTTGAGAAACACTAAACATATTTTAATTTTATGGAGTGTGTTCTTGTTCTTGCTCTCTCAGATTTTCCATGGCGAACACTTTCTTATTGATACTCCGTCACATGTCATCTTCTCAACAAGACCTTCCCCAACCCCCTGTAGAAATGAGCTTCCATTGGCCACAATTTATTACCTCACTCTCTTCTTTTATATTCTCAGGGGTGCCTGGGTGGCTCAGTCGGTTAAACATCAGACTTCAGCTCTGGTCACAATCTCACAGTTCCTGAGTTAGAGCCCTACATCAGGCTCTGTGCTGACAGCTCAGAACCTGGAGCCTGCTTGGGATTTCCCTCTTTCTCTGGCCCTTCCCCGCTCACGCTCTTTCTCTCTCAAATATAACTAAAACATTAAAAAAAAGAAAAACAGTATAAAATACATTCTCGCCTGAAATTTTGTAGTTCATTACATGTATAATGAATACATTTATATGAATGAATACATAAATAATATACATATATAGTTTTGAAAATGATCATTATTATTATTATTTATTTCCCTTTCTAGAAAATAGTACCTTTAAGAGCAGGGGTATGGCTGACTTATTCAACAATAAATCTCTAGTATATAACAGCACCTAGAACATAGAAAGAGTTCAAAATATTTATTGGGAAGACACATGACAATGTATGTGAATATCGGCTCAAGATTTGTTAACTGTGGTGTTTTGGGAACGTACACAACTCCACTGAGCTTTGGCTTTGTTATCTGGTAGATTTAAAATATTAACATCCAACTTATAAGGTTTTGTGAGGAAAAAAATTATAAACTAAAAAAATTAGTGTTCTCATATGTTATTTGGGATATATCTGACATTGGTGTATGAAAGAATCAGCTTGGGGTTATTTTTTGGTTTTTTAAAAAAATTAATGTTTTTTATTTATTTTTGAGACAGAGAGAGACAGAGCATGAGCGGAGGAGGGGCAGAGAGAGGGAGACACAGAATCCGAAGCAGTTTCCAGGCTCTGAGCTGTCAGCATAGAGACTGATGTGGGGCTCGAACCCACAAACTGTGAGATCATGACCTGAGCCAAAGTTGGACGTTTAACCGACTGAGCCACCCAGGCCCCCCTCCTTTTTTTATTTTAAAGGAATCAGTTTGATAGAAGTCACAAAAAGGAAAAGTTTTTCATTTGATGTAAGAGATAAAAACTGGGAAGTCACAGCATTCTTGCTGATAGGATGTAATATACAGAGAGAGAAAGTAGCCGTCTCTTACTTCCACCTCAGAGAGCGGAGAGAGCGCATAACAAGAAGATGCTTGTCCTTGTGCTCAAAGTTCCTTGCTTCTTCCGCTGTAATCAAGTGAATGGATATTATATGTGTATATTTATAAACACATGCATATATATGTGACATCTATTATAAATGTTATATGTATGTAATAGATTATAAATAGGCCATTAGACACAGAAAAAATGATAACCAGAGATCTTATTTTAAGAAAACAATAATAATAAAATAATAATAATAACTGGCTCAGTTGGTTAAGCATCCAACTCTAGATTTCAGCTCTGATCATGATCTCATGGTTCGTGAGCTGGAGCCCCACATCTGAATCTGCACTGACAGCGTGGACCCTGCTTAAGATTTTCTCTCTCCCTTTCCCTCTGTCCCTCCTATGCACATTCTCTCTCTCTCTCTCTTTCTCTCTCTCTCCCACTCAAAAATAAATAAATAAATAACCTTAAAAAGGAAGAAAAATTATCTGTAAACATTATAACATTGACAAAACCTGTGTTACTTTTTTCTGAAATCATTTTTCCTCTGTCTTTAGGGGAGCAGCCAAAGCAGTCTGTTGAATTCAGCACTTACTTGTAGGTGGCCATAGGCAGCCCCCACCAACATTAAAAACTAGCCCAGTTACTGAGAACATACGCCGTCAGTGGGCCATTTAGGTATTTACTGGACCTCCTGCTCTTCAAGTCCTTTACAAAACCTGAACTTCACTACAAAATTAATATGTTGCCACTAATCTTCCTCTGCTTCCACAGTCATTGTTTTCTTTGAGTGTAAGAAACCTGCTTTAGATTTGAGAAAACAGTCAACCTAAGTTTAGGGAAAAGAGTGAGAGAACAATGAATAGGGCTTGCCCTGAAGTTCTGGTTCACACTTGTCCTGATGCAATTATTCAATGTGTGCTACCTCAGGGTGCCTGGGCGGCACAGCTGGGTGAGCGTTTGACTCTCAGGTCATGATCTCATGGTTCACGGGATGGAGTCCCCCATCAGGCTCTGTGCTGCCAGTGAGGAGCCTACTTGGGATAATCTCTCTCCCTCTGTCTCTGCCCCTCCCCCACTCTTTCTCTCTCAAAATAAATAAACATTAAAAAAGGCCTGTCATTTCACTTGCAAAAGTATCTTACTATACACAATACATTATATGCTCATATTGCGAATCGGTATTTGTTAAATCAAAGAAAAACATCTCTATATGTGGCATCGCAGGAAATAGGACAAAGCAAAGTGTAGGGTCAGGATGCAGTGTGGGAGAGGTTTTGGGGTCAGGTTTTTCAGTTACCCCTTATTCACCTAAATAAGGAAGCAAGCTTCCTGTGTGGTCAGCCCTGATGGATTGAATTCTCGAAAGCAAAGAAACACACACAGGAGACTAAAGAAACCAAACTAGCACAACTAGCCTTTTTTCAGTCTCTTTGTAAAATACACGTAACAGTGTATATATAGCTTTCAACTCTCAGAGGTGTTGTTTGTCTTATTTCATACATAATACACCAAAGACAGATTTTGTCATAGACTGAGGCTCAGAGAAAGGAGGGCCTGAGGGAGAAGCCATTCAGGACACCAGGAGTCCGTGCAACAGTCTCTATCATGTTTGACCTTATATGAAGAATCCGGAATCCGGGGCAAGGTCCCCAAAAGGAAATGAAGTAATGTGAGCTAGACGCAAAGCGATGCAGAGAAGACAGGATATACAGTCCTTATCAGACAGCAACTCAATGCGATGCTTTTAGTAGCACATGTGCGCAGGGACCGCAAACTTCCGACCGAAGACAATTTCCGGAGACAAAGTGCTCTTCTTCTTCTTCTTCTTCTTCTTCTTCTTCTTCTTCTTCTTCTTCTTCTTCTCCTTCTCCTTCTCCTTCTCCTTCTCCTTCTCCTTCTCCTTCTCCTTCTTTTACGAAACTTTTTTTTTCTTTCAATGGGTGAAATAGGTTTCTGAATGGCTTTTAATCTTCTCAGGAATCAAAAACTTCAGTTTTTACTGTCTGGTCTCAAATTAGTATAAATTATGCAAATCGGTAACATTTATTTTTAAATCACAGATGTATGTGTGCTTTCTGATGGCCTCTTCTAAAGAGTCAGGGCAGGTAACCATGAGTAAGTGGGGGAATTTCCCGTTCTCAACACTTTCCAACCTCTCCTCTCTTTGAATTTACTCTTTGAACTTTCTACCTATCTTCTCTGGTGGAATAACTCCTAAAAACCAGAAATGAGTTGGTTTGGAAAGTATGAGCTATTATGTTTTCTTCTCCCTGACTTGAGATAGTGAAGGTAAAATACAGAGTTCATGTGTATGATACACTTGAACTGTGACAAATCTGACAATTTTTGAAAGGAAAAGACATAAAAGAACTATAACAAAGATGAGATATAGCGCTTAACCATACCTCAGTACTTGACAGAAATTAATCCCAGGCTTCTTACATGTAGAACACATTTTGGGGGAATATTCTCAAAGACAATGGTGTGGAAATACCAAATGTAACATACAGAAATTTTAGGCACACCAGGGCCCGAGTCACTGAATGATTTAAAATGTATCTATTTGTGTGTGAATCTTGATAGATGCATAATGAATTTGAGCAGAACTGCTTATCTTACCTCCTATGGATATATTTGCACGTACTTACATACTGAGAGAAAAGTCTCCAAGTAGAAGACCTTTTCAGGGACTGTTATCATTCTTCTACTCAATCAGTTTGAAGTATAAATGCATTAAAATATTTCTGAGGCACATGGATGACTCAGTCCACTGAGCATCCAACTCTTGATTTCTGCTCAGGTCAAGATCCCAGGGTTGTGGGATCGTGCCCTGTGTTGGGTTCTATGCTGAGAGTGGAGTCTGCTTAAGATTCTCTCTCTCTCTTTCTTTCATTCTCTCACTCCTGCTCCTCTCTCCCATGTGTGCTCTCTCTCTACATATAAAGTAAAATTTTTAAAAATTTGAAATATTTCTGATGAATTGGATTGGTCTTTACTGAGGCAAGACCTTAGGAAAGGAAAATGGAGAATTTGTCAAAAGTAGGAGAAGTCAAGGCAGACATGAAAAATCATAATAGCTTATTATGAATAATATAAGGCTACCATACTTGACAATTTAAGTAAAATGGGCACATCTCAGACAAACACCTCTTCCAAACTTGGAACAAGAAAATATTTTTAAAAATTTTTTAATGTTTTATTTATTTCTAGGAGAGAGAGAGAGACAGCGTGAGCAGGGGAGGGTCAGAGAGAGAGGGAGTCACAGACTCTGAAACAGGCTCCAGGCTCTGAGCTGGCAGTCAGCACAGAGCCCGATGCGGGGATCGAACCCAAGAAACGCGAGATCATGACCTAAGTGAAAGTCGGACGCTTAACCGACTAAGCCACCCAGGCGCCCCAGAACAAGAAAATATTTTTAAAATATGGCAGACTTCTGTAACTTTTAAATACATTGAACCCATAAAAAAATACATTCTTTTGGGAAAGAAATAAATCATGAAAACAAAACCAACAAAAACTCCATGCCCAGATAATTTTGTGTTCCAATTTACCAAACATATATGAAAGAAATAAGAAATTACAAATTCTTCCAAAGAAGATAAAAAAGATCTTAGGAAAACAGTGAAATCAAAACCTGGCCAGTCAATCTTACTCATGAAGATAGATGAATAATTTTAAAAAATAACTTTAGGAAACTGAACTCAAGATACGTAAAAAATAATATACCACAACATTATTGGTTTTATTCTGGGAAAACAATGCTAGTTTTTCATTCAAAAATCAATCAACTAAATTTACGTCATTAACAAATCAAAAGGAAAAACACCTTACTCAAAAAGTAACATATTTGAAAAATTTAACCCCGGGGCGCCTGGGTGGCTCAGTCAGTTAAGTGTCCAACTTTGGCTCAGGTCATGATCTCGTGGTATGTGAGTTTGAACCCCATGTAAGGCTCTGTGCTGACAGCTCAGAGCTTGGAGCCTGCTTCATATTCTGTGCCTCCCTCTCTCTCTGCCCCTCCCCTGCTTATGCTGTCTCTCTCTCTCTCTCTTAATAATAAACATTAAAATATATATTTCAAAAGAAAATTTAACCATAAATTTGTGATTGACACCTATAATATACTATGAATTATATGAACTTCCTTAATTTATAGATTTGAGAAGAATATTTATAAATATATCATATTAAAGGATAAAATAATTGAGAAGCTTTCCTGTGAAATCAGAAATGAGACATGATATAGTAATGCAGTAAGAATAAATAAATATGTATAAAAATAAACAGATTCAAAATTGAAGAGTCAAACATTTTTAATTGTTTAAAGTTTTCAGATAATTTTAGATTCAAACACAGTCGTAAGGTTTAACAATTCATACCAATGACATTTTGCAAAACTATAATATAATATCGCAACCAGGATATTGACACCAATGTAGTTAAGATACAGAACAAATCCGTCATTGGGGCGCCTGGGTGGCTTAGTCGGTTAAGCGTCCGACTTTCGCTTTGGTCATGGTCTCGCGGTTCGTGGGTTCGAGCCCCGCATCGGGCTCTGTGCTGACTGCCAGCTCAGAGCCTGGAGCTTGTTTCAGTCTGTGACTCCCTCTCTCTCTGACCCTCCCCTGCTCACGCTGTCTCTCTCTCTCTCTCTCCTAGAAATAAATAAAACATTAAAAAAAATTTTA
>NW_024082272.1:68480-133889 GCF_003009895.1 Hyaena hyaena
AAAAAAAAAAATTTAAAAAAAAAAAAAAAAAAAGAACAAATCCGTCACCTTATAATTGGTTGGGTTTTTTTTTTTTATTGTCCTTTTAGAGGCAAATGCATTTCCCCCCTTCCTCTCCCTTATTTCTATCTGCCCTTGCCCCATCCATAAGCCTTGGCAACCACTAACTTGTTCTTCATGTCTATGTCTTAGTCACTCTAAGAATGTTACATGAATAAAATCATACGGTGTGTAACATTTGGGGACTGGCTTTTTTTCCCAACTGAACATAATTCTCTGTGAATTGATCCAAGTAGTTGCAACCATCAATTATTTCTTCTTTATTGCTAAATAGTATTTCATGGTATGTACCACAGATGAACCATTCGCTTTTTGAAAGACATCTGGTGTGTTGTCAGTTTGGGGGCTCTTATGAATAAAATCATTGCTATGAACATTTGCGTATACATTCTTGGATGAAGTTAAGTTTTCATTACTCTGGAATAAGTGTCCAGAGATGCAATTAATGGATGGTTTGGTAGTTGCATGTTGGCTTATTAAAAACTTCTCCAACTCTTTTAGGGTGGCTGTACCATTTTATATTCCAATTAACACTGCATTTTATGTTTCGATTAACCATATTGATAGGTATGCAATGACATCTCATTGTGATTTTAACTTGTATTTCCCTAATGGCTAATGATGTTGAACATCTTTTCAAGTGCTTAGTTGTCACCTGTATGTCTTCTGCAATTAAATGACTGTGTCATTTAAAAATTTTTTTAAACATTTTTATTCATTTTTTGAGAGCAGAGAGAGACTATTAGCAGGGGAGGGGCAGAGAGAGAGGGAGACACAGAATCCGAATCAAGCTCTAGGCTCTGAGCTGAGCTATCAGCACAGAGCCCAATGCAGGGCTCAAACCCATGAACCATGAGACCATGACCTGAGCCATGGTCAGACACTTAACCGACTGAGCCCCCCAGGCGTCCCATAAATGTCTGTGTCTTCTGTCCAAACTTATTAGATTATTTTTTCCAAACGTATTTACAAATACAGTAAAACCTTGTATTGTGAGTAACCTATTCTGTGGGTGTTCTGCAAGATGAGCAAACATTTCTAATAAATTTTAGCTTGATAAACAAGCGATTTCTTGCAATATGAGTAGTATGTGGTGCCGAATGTCATATGATCACAATTGAGCCAATGGTTCTTCTCCCTCTCCCTCTCTCTTTTCCTCTCTCTGTCTCTCTCACTGCAGAATTGTGGGTGATCCTTTCCATGCTCAGATGCTCAGTCTCAGACTGTGGTGTTTGGCAGAAATCAATGACTTTTCAGAACATTGGAAGGTGCCCACAACTGGGACTAGTGTATTTTTTGTCACTTCAAAGCACCTAGGGACAGCCCTTTGTTTTTCCATACAAGAATAAGCTTAGGAATGCTATCCTACATTCTACATCAAGCTGCCTGCAGATATAGACCTTTTCCTCTGTTGCCTTATTTCCAGTTACATCAAATACAGTATATGACAAGAGTTTATTAAAACTGTACTGTCGTCAACATCCGTGTGAGTGTATACAATGACGACCATGCAGAAAACGGTTGAAAAGAAAGGCGGTAAGAAGAAGGAGATGATTACAGTGTAGGCTAAAAAGGAAATCAGTGAGAATTATGAAGGAGGTATATGAGTGGCCAAAATTGCAAGATTTTGTAAGAAGTCTACATATTCATCTCATCCGTACCGAGGAGAAGAAAGAGGCAAAAGAACTCTCACTTCAAATGAGATTAGGGAGGTGTGTAAAATGTGGAAACAGGGCAAAATTTTGCAGAAAATCACCAGCCGAATAAAGATGGAGCAGTGCTAGGGATGAATCTGTTTAACAACAATCCGGTGTCACATTTCTGAGAAAACCTCAGAAGCAAATTGCTTTTATTTCTTTAGCTCATTAAGGTAATACTTTAGGTAATTGATTATAGAACTATTTTATTGCTTTATAATCATGCGCAAAGTAGAGATTGGCAAGCGGTGGCCTATGGGCCAAATTCCATCCGATACCCATTTAATAAATGAAATTTTCTTGAAATACTTTTATGCCCTCGTTTTACGTATTACCTACAGCTGCTTTTGAGCTAGAAAGGCAAATCTAAATTTTTGTGACAAAGATTATGTGTCCTGCAAAACTTAAAATGTTTACTATCTGGCTTTTTATACAAAACGATTTGTGGATGATTGATTTAAAGTTAGAAAGTTGCCTCTAAAAAAAAAAAAAAAGAAAGAAAGTTGCCTCTAAAAATTGCTTTTTAATTTTTTTTAATTTTTAGAGTTTATTTATCTATTTTAAGAGAGAGTGCGAGAAGAGGAGGGGCAGAGAGAGAGGACGACTGAGAGAATTACAAGCAGTCTCTGCACCTCCTGCACAAAGCCTGACATGGGGTTTGAATTCACAAACCATGCGATCATAATCCTTAACCAACCGAGCCACTCAGTGGCCTCACCTCTAAAAATTGCTTTAAATTTAAAAATACATACATACATACATATATACATAAAAATTGCCTTAAATCATCCCCCAATTGTAATGAAAAATATTTTTTTGTTATTTTATGACAACCTATTATCTAGAAGAAAGTTTTAAAATTTGCAAATATGGGTTTTTCATGTTGCAGGGAAGATACTGTGACTTGTTTTTGCCCAGCCTATGGGATAGCTTGGTGAATGTGCCATGTGCATTTAAAAATAATGAGTGTTCTGGGATGCCTGGGTTTCTCAGTAGATTGAGTGCCCAACTTCAGCTCAGGTCATGATCTCATCCTCTCAAGAATTCAAGCCCTGCGTAGGGTTCTGTGCCAACAGCTAGAGCCTGGAGCCTGCTTCAGATTCTGTGTCTCCTGCTCTCTCTGCCCCTCCCCCACTCACACTCTCTGTGTGTGTCTCTCTCTCTCAAAAATGAATCAACATTTAAATAAATAAATAATGAGTGTTCTGAAATTGTTAGCTGCATGGTACTATAATGATCAATTAGATCAAGGTGACTGATAGTTTTGTTCTAATCTTCAATGTTTTATTGATGTTTTGACTAGGTTTTCTATCAATTATAGGTAGAGGGAATGTTGACATCATTTTTGAAGATTATTGAATTGTTTATGTTATTAAGCTCCTTCACACTTAAAGTATGGAAACATGTCCTGCACATACCAATTTCAAGGACCAACCTGGATATTTTATGATGTTTATACACAGTTTATGAAAAGCATTTTCTGATTTTCTCTTTTCTGGTACTCTCTCCTCTCTCTCTCTCTCTCTCTCATTGCTATAGTTGCTTTGATTCCTTTCAGGGAAATCATATAAATGAGACTTTCAAAAAATATTTTTAATGTTTTATTTATTTTTGAGAGAGAGATAGAGACAGTGTGAGCAGGGAAGGGTAGGAGAGAGAGGGAGACACAGAATCCAACACAAAACAGGTTCCAGGCTCTGAGCTAGCTGTCAGCACAGAGCCCAATGCAGGACCCGAACCCATGAACCGTGAGATCATGACCTGAGCTGAAGTCCGACGCTTAACCGACTGAGCCACCCAGGCACCCCAGATATGAGCCTTTCAAATCTTCATCTGTAGTCATTTAGTGACATCATACTTTCCCCCTCTGAAATCTATCATCACATTTATACAAAAGCCACACTTCTCACAGGCCTCTCTCAGCCAATGAATGAGTTTAGAGAGATACTGAAAGACGTCTATGCACAGGAGATGTGGAATTTCTCTGATAGACAGCTTTGCCTTGAGAAATTCTGGTCAGCCTTGACTTAGGTTTTTGTTTCTGTTTTTGTTTTTGTTTTGAACTGTACTATAGTCTTCAGCTTTTTCCGGTCAACTTTCCTTCCTTCTTTTCTTTACATGGTAGAATATAATGACTCTAGTATCTTTCCTTGGATCTTTCCATTTTGTTCTTAACTGCATTTTCCTTAACAAACCTATTACATGTCTAATTTTCTCTTAGAATTTGCTTCTCGGAGGAGCCAAACTAACACACTTTCCCTAGATTCTCTAATCAGAAAAATTGTATAATTTCTATTAGGATTATCACCCATACTAGACACTCTGCTTGGTGTTCAGAGACAAAACCATAAGAACATTGAGATGCTCATCTTCATGTTAGTATTTTCTCCAAGTTGTGATTTATGTCCCCAGTATGGCTGCTACTAATTACTACTAATTACTACTAATTAAGGATCTAATAGATCCTTAGGCTTTCTTTTTTTTTTAATTTAGTGCAGTTCATACAATTTAATGAGCCTGTGCATGTGGGGGATGCATTGGGTGATACTAACATAATGGAATCAAAAAAATGTATTCAGTCTAAATATTCAACCTATTACTTCTTAGACAGTGAGATTCCTCTTTAGGATGTTTTGTGTTCATTTACTCTTCATCTTTAGTATCTCTGAACTTACATTCCAAGAAAGACAAAGATGACTTTAGTTACAAGAAACAACTATGTGTCCATTGACTAAAACAAGTAGGAATCAGTGTCTCTGGAAACAAGATAGTCAGAGGTAAAGTATCTATAAAATACAATCATGTGGATGTACATAATAGGTAATTTGACTCAAGATGGCTTAGACATTATCTGGTGGTAGATTCAGAGATGATAATTTCAAGTAGTTCAAGGATCAAGAGCAGTCTATCTATTTTGATATTTTTGTGGATTAGCTGGAATTATTTTCACTAATGGTTAAAAAATGGATGTATCTGTTTCAAGACTCACGTACAAACATAAAGGCAACCAGTGAAGAAGAGGAATATATATTCTATAATATGTGATCTTTTGCTTAATGCTGCTGGGAAAGTGTGAGTGGTCAGTCAGTGAGAGTTTACTAGAACTTATAAGCATTTCTGTTGTCCTATCTGCTTAAATTCTCATAGCCTTCAGGTTATTATCATTACCATATCCTTTAAAAATAACCTTCTTTTCCACATCTTGCTCCTTCCCACTCTTCTTCCTGACTGGAGACACCTCACATTCTAGTTGTTAGCATACTTCCCCCTTGGGTTATTTACACAGGTTCCAGAATCTTTAGTCATTTCAAAGTTCTAGACTAGACTCAATATGTCTGAGAAAGTTTATTTAGATAATCTGCCCAATTCCTCTTTATCAGAGGTTGTCAAATCTGGGATCATTAAATTCAAATTATTCTAGTTGTCCCTCATGTATACTACTTAAAATGGAAAGAATTGTAACTATCCTATAAGGTAGTTGCAATAGTTTAATGAGTTACTACATGTAAATCACTTATAATAGTGCATGGTTGAAAGTTGGCACACAACAAATGTTAGCTTTCACACCTCACTGGTCTTTCATAATCCAATTGCTGGAAAAGAATTGATGTCACCATGACTATTAAGACCCATTGGGATTCATCTTCTCAGTTAAATGTTTGTATTCCTGATCCTGGAAACACCTTGGCCACATGGACGAGAGTGAATGCCTGAATAGACTCTTAATTCTTATCAGAAAAGTAATTGGGAGAAATCATCTTCTGGGTAGAAAAGCATTATGATCTGCAACAACTGTTGAGAAAGATTTGCTAAAAAGAAATCTATGCTACTGATCTTCAGATTCAAGTTCTGGAACTGTATGTCCCTCGCTTACATCTATCTCAGCCTCCTAACAGGAAATTGAAAACCACATCAGGCAACCTGAAAAAAAAATTTTTAAGTGCTATTGTCCAACACCATAGAGGTTTTCTGTGATATAGAATTAAAAGAAGTGGGTGGGGAGTAGCAAGATCAGATAAAAAGGGAACAAAATGATCTGATGCACATCAGTTATAAAAGCTTGAAAGGAAGAGGCTTATCTTGTGATACATCTGATAGAATCCTGGGTTGGAAATCATAAATGGATGCAATTTGAAGATTGACTGCTCATAACATATGAACTTTGGGAAGCAGTTTTATTCCACTCATTTATTTATTCATTCACTTATTTAACAAATATTTAACAGAGAGCTACTTTGTGCCAAACACTGAAATAGGTAATAGAGACACAGAGCTGAAAAAAACAACCATGATATCTGTGCTTTTAAGAAATGTGCAGTCTTGGGGCGCCTGGGTGGCTCAGTTGGTTAAGCGTCCGACTTCGGCTCAGGTCATGATCTCACGGTCCGTGGGTTTGAGCCCTGCATCAGGCTCTGTGCTGACAGCTAGCTCATAGCCTGGAGCCTGCTTCAGATTCTGTGTCTCCCTCTCTCTCTGACCCTCCCCTGCTCGCGTTGTCTCTCTCTGACTCTCAAACATAAATTAAAAAATCAAAAAAAAAAAAAAAGAAAGAAAAGAAAGAAAGAAATGTGCAGTCTAGCAAGTAGGCCAGACCATTAGTAATTTAGTCTTTTTTCTTTTCTCTTGGTCATTCTAGCATTTTCCTAATTACAAAAAAAAACAAACAAAAAAAAAAAACAAAAAAACCCCACAAAACCCCAAAACCAAAATCCAAAATCCAAAAAATGAAAAAAAAGCAATAAAATCTGTGGTATTATTGATTTTCTATATTGCTTTTCTACTCTCTATGTTTCTCTCAAATTTTATTATTCCCTTGCTTCTTCTTGTTTTAGGTTTAGTTTGCTCTTTTATTTCTAGTTTTTTAAGGTAGAAGTCTGGGCTATTGATTGGATTTACTTTTTAAAATTATAGGCATTTTTGCCAGTACATTTTCCTCTAGGAAATTCTTTTACTGCATCTTATAAGGTTTTTTTTTTTTTGACATGTTATACGTTTATTTTTGTACATATCATAGTATTTTCTAATTCATCATGGGATTTCTTCTTTGACCCATTATTATTTAGGAGTGTGCTCTTTAGTTTATATATATTTCTGAATTTTCCAAATTTCTTTCTGTTATTAATTCCTAATTTCATTCCATTATGGTCAGAGAACATACTTTATGTGATTCTAGTCATTTTAAATCATTTAAGGCTTGCCTTAATGTGTTTTGACCTAACATAAGGTCAATATGGAGAATATGTCCCCTTGAAAAGAATTCTTGTCATTAAATGAAATGTTCTATGGATGTTTGTTAAGTCTAACTGGCATATAGTGTTGTTTAAATCTTCAATTGTCTACTTGTTATTCTGTTTAGCTTTATTTATTGCAGAAATTGAGGCAATGAAATCTCCAATTTTTATCGCTGATTTGATGTTTTTATTGAAACATAATTGACATACAGTATTATATTAGCGTCAGGAATATATCATGATTTGATATTTATAAATATTGCAAAATGATCACAACTATATGTCTAGTTAATATTTATCACCACCACACAATTACTACTTTCTTGTGATGAGAAGATTTAAGATTCACTCTCTTAGCAACCTGCAAATATACAGTATAGTACTATTAATTAATCCACTTACATTTAATGTAATAACCGGTTTGTTAGGGTCTAAGTCTGTTATTTTGCTATTTGTTTTCTATATGTCTCAGATCGTATGGTATTGCTCCATTACTATCTTCTTTTGTGTTAAATAAATATTTTCTAGTGTGAAATTTAATTATTTTGATTCACTTTACTGTATATTTTTAAAGTTATTTTCTTAGTGGTTGCCCTGGAGATTAGGAACATTCCAGTTCCAGTTAACAAAACTTATTTTCAACAGTATCCAAAAACTTTGCTCTTACATAGCTCTGTCCTCTCTTCTCCCTTTGTACTATTGCTATCATACAAGTGACATCTCTATGCATTAAACATCTGTACAAATATACAAATTATACATACATACAAACTTATATTATTGTTTTGTACAACTGTCTTTTAAATAAGATAAGAGAAAATTTATCATAATATATAAATAAATATTGTCATAAAGATATATTTATATGCTGCCTTTTATATTTATCTATATATAGTTACCTTTACCAATGGTCTTAATTTTTTCATGTGAATTCAAGTTACTTTCTAGTGGATTTCATTTTAGCCAGAAGGACTATCTTCAGCATTCTTGTATGTCAAGTCTGATAGTAACTAATTCTCTTAGTTTCTATTTATCTTGTAATGTCTTCCTCCTCTCCTTTATTTTTTAAATATATTTTTTATGAATATAGAATTTTTAGTTGATTTCTTTTAGCATTTTGGAATTTGAGTATGTCACTCACTGTTTTTCTGCACTATATGTTTTCTTTTCTTTTTTAAAAAAAATTTAAGGTTATTCATTTTTGAGAGAGAGAGAGAGAGAGAGAGAGAGATTGAGAGATAGCTTGAACCAGGGAGGGGCAGAGAGAGAGGGAGACACAGAATCAAAAGCAGGCTTCCGGCTCTGAGCTGTCAGCACAGAGCCTGATGCAGTGCTAGAACCCACAAAATGTGAGATCATGACCTGAGCTAAAGTCGGACCCTTAACTGACTGAGCCACCCAGGAGCCCCTGGCCTACATGTTTTCTAAGGAGAAACCAGCTAATCATCATTCTCATACATTCTATTATTTCTTTAAATATGTTTGCTTTAGTCCTTTGAAAATATTTAAAACATCCGATCTAAAATATTTGCCCTTAATCTCTGCTTTCACACACTCAAGTTCAGTCAGATGGAAGAATTTAGAATCTTTTCAGGTCTTTCGGCTGTCTTCTCAACCCTGCCAACGTGTATAGCATTCTACATTTCTAGCAATATGTTTGACCTTTTCAAAGTTCCTCTATCCTCCAAATGTCACTCATAACTTTCTGTCAATCTTTCCTTTGCCCCAACTGTTACTGCCACCTCCGGCGGCAACGATGTTCAGCAACTGGGGTCAATGGCTTTTGACATATGTCCCTGGAGAATATCTGTTTGCACTGAGCAAGCTCTGTTTGAAGATTGCACGTCAAATAAAGACAAGCCCTTCAGGCAGGAATTTCCAGAAAAGTGCCAGACAGTTCTGAGAGTTTTCTTTGGAGGACTTCCAAATTCTATTTTCCACAACTACTGTAGTTGCGAGACTGTTGGTTTTCAAGATTACTGTGAAGCTGAGAAGAAAAGGATGGGAAAAAGCAAATCCAAACTCCACCAATATCATTGTTCTTTATGAGATTCATCTAGTTCCTTGAAGACATTCTTTTAGATTTTTGCAACTCTTTGGTTAAAGTCCAGCATCTTGAAAAAGGTGGTATTGACAAATTTGGTTAATGGTCTTGTCAGTTTTGTGAAGGGATTGCTTTCCTAGGTCTTAGTGCCACCCTGCCTGCTGATGTCTAGTCAGACAAATTAAGCAAGTAATTATAACGAAATATGCTCAGTACTTTGATAGGAAAATTTTTTTTAAATCTATAGAAGCATATTTTGGGGAATGTACATTAGTATCAGTGTAGCTTTATGAAAAAATTAACATTAATCTGAGAAGTAAAAAAGTGAGTAGGTTTCCAGGTGAATAAGGCAGGAGGAAAAAGCATTTTGTTATTATTAATTTTTAAGTTTATTTATTTATTTTTGAGAAAAAGGGAGTGCTGGTGGGGAGGAGCAAAGAGAGGGAGGGAGAGAGAATTGCAAGCACGCTCCACACTGTCAGCACAGAGCCCCATGTGGGGCTCAAACCCACAAACCATGAGATCATGACCTGAGCTGAGATTGGACACTTAATTGACTTCAGGAAGCAGGATTAAAGTGGGACTCGAGAGTGAAGCAAGAAACAAAGGACCAAATAAACACTGCTAAATAATCTACAATTATTCTAACCTTGTGGGAACTTTCTAATGTGCTATAAACTGGGGACTAACTGAGATTAGATATTCATTTTTAGAAGTATCACTCTGGCTGATTAATACAGGTGGCTACAGTGAGCTGTTGCCACAGAGAGATGACTGTATTCAAGACAAGTGTGGTGGCAGTAGAGATGAAAGAATCTCATGGAATGAAAGACATGATTGGTAAAAGTAGTCTGATTGGATGAGAGCACTTAAGGAGAGAAGGTACAGAGGGAGTCAGGAGTCATCCTCATGTTTTGATTGACAGGCGAGTATTTCTTAAATAGAGTGGAAAATTAAGATTCAACAAGGTACTTCAATAGACATTTGCATATATGCTTCTAGCCCAACACAGAGGAGTCTGATCAAGATAAGGGCCTATCTTACTAAATTCATATCTTTCAGTACTGACTCTAAACGTACATGGACTAAATGCTTCAATCCAAAGAGATAAGGTATCAGAATGTATAAGAAAACAGGACCCATCTATATGCTGCTTATAAGAGACTCACTTTAGACCTAAAGACACCTGAATATTGAAAGTAAGGGGACAGAGGAACATCTATTATGCTAGTGGTCATCAAAAGAAAATTGGAGTAACCATATGTTATCTCAGACTAGCTAGGTTTTCAAACAAAGACTGTAGCAAGAGATGAAGAAGGGAATTATATCATAATTAAGGCATCTATCCACCAAGAAGTTCTAACAATTATAAATATTTATGCCCCCAAGGTAGAACACACAAATATGTAAATTAGCTAATCACAAACATAAAGAAACTCATTAATAATAATGTCATCATCATACTAGGGGACTTCAACATCCCCCTTGCAGCAAAGGACAGACCATCTAAGCAAAAAATCAACAAAGAAACACTGACTTTGAATGACACACTGAACCAGATGGACTTAACAGATATATTCAGAACATTTCTTCCTAAATCAGCAGACTATGCATTCTTCCCCAGTGCACATAGAATATTCTCCAGAACATTTCACACACTGGTCACAAATCAGCCCTCAACAAGTATAAAAAGGTCGAGATCATACCTTGCATATTTTCAGACCACAAGAGCATGATACTCAAGATTAACCACAAGAAAAAATTTGGAAAGACCAGGACTGCGTGGATATTAAAGAACATCCTACTAAAGAATGAATATTCTTAGTAAACCAAGAAGTTAGAGAGGAAATTTAAAAGTACGTGGAAGCCAATAAAAATGAAAACACCATAGCCCGAAGCCTCTGATGCTGCAAAGGCAGTCAGAAGAGGGAAGTATATAGCAATCCAGGCCTTCCTAAAGAAGGAAGTAAGATCTCAAACACACAACCTAACTTTATACCTAAAAGATCTGGAAAAAGAACAGCAAATAAAGCTCAAAACCAGCAGAAGAAGGCAAATGATAAAGATTAGAGAAGACATCAGTGATACAGAAATCAAAAAACAGTAGAACAGATCAATGAAACCAGGAAATTGTTCTTTGAAATAATTAATAAAATTGACAAACCCCTAGCAAGACTGATCAAAAAGGAAAAGGAAAAGACCCAAATAAAATCACAAATGAAAGAGGAGAGTTCACAACCAACACTACAGAAATACAAACAATAACAATATGAGCAATGATATGCCAATGAATTGGACAATCTGGAAGAAATGTACAAATTCCTAGAAACATACAAAGTATCAAAATTGAAACAGGAAGTAATAGAAAATTTGAACAGATCCATAACCAGTAAGGAAATTGAATCAGTAATCAAACATCTCCCCAGAGGGGCGCCTGGGTGGCTTAGTCGGTTAAGCGTCCGACTTTCGCTTAGGTCATGATCTCGCGGTTCGTGGGTTCGAGCCCAGCGTCGGGCTCTGTGCTGACTGCCAGCTCAGAGCCTGGAGCCTGTTTCAGTCTGTGACTCCCTCTCTCTCTGACCCTCCCCTGCTCACACTCTCTCTCTCTCTCTCTCTCCTAGAAATAAATAAAACATTAAAAAAAATTTTTTAAAAAAATCTCCCCAGAAACAAGAGTCCAGGGCCGGATGGTTTTCCAGGGGAATTCTACCAAACATTTAAAGAAGAGTCAACAGGCAGAAGATATGAACAGACACTTCTTCAAAGAGGACATCCAGATGGCCAACAGACACATGAAACGATGCTCAGCATCCCTCCTCATCAGGGAAATACAAATCAAAACCACACTGAGATACCACCTCACGCCAGTCAGAGTGGCTAAAATGAGCAAATCAGAGAACTCTAGATGCTGGCGAGGATGTGGAGAAACGGGCACCCTACTACACTGTTGGTGGGAATGTAAACTGTAAACTGGTAAAGCCCCTCTGGAAAACAGTGTGGAGGTTCCTCAGGAAACTAACCATAGAACTCCCCTAGGACCCAGGAATAGCACTGCTAGGAATTTACCCAAGGGATACAGAAATGCTGATGCATAGGAGCACATGGACCCCAATGTTCATAGCAGCACTCTCAACAATAGCTAAAACATGGGAAGAACCTAAGTGTCCATCAATGGACGAATGGATCACGAAGATGTGGTTTATCTATACCGTGGAATACTACATGGCAATGAGAAACAATGAAATCTGGCCATGTGTAGTAACATGGATGGACCTTGAGGGTGTTATGCTGAGTGAAATAAGTCAGGCAGAGAAGGACAAATATCATATGTTTGCATGTATAGGAGGATTAGGAGGAACTTAACTGAGGACCATGGTGGAGAAGAAGGGGGGAAATGGTGGGGCAAAGGGAGAGAGGCAAACCATGAGAGACTCTTGAATGCTGACAAAAACTGAGGACTGATGGACGTGGGGGGGAAGGCGGGGATGGGCATGGTGGAGGGCACTTGTGTGGATGAGCACTGGGTGTTATATGGAAACCAATTTGACAATAAACTATTTGTAAAAAAAAAAAAAAGAAAAGAAAAAGGACAGAGACTACATAAGAAAAAAAAGGAAAAGTAAAAAAAAAAATAATAAAAAATAAAATAAAGAAGAGTCAACACTTATTTTTTGAGGCTGTCCTAAAAAGTAGAAATGTGAGGAAATCTTCCAAACTCCTTTTAAGAATCCAGCTTTACCTTGATTCCAAAAACAGACAAAAAGGGGAAACCACTAAACCACTAAAAAGGAGAACAACAGACAGATTTCCCTGATGAACATGGACACAAAATTTCTCAACAAAATACCAGCCAGTTGGATCCAACAATATATTAAAAGAATGATCACCATGATCAAGTGGGGTTTATTTCTGGGATGCAGGACTGGTTCAATATCTGCAAATCAATCAATGTGATACATAACATTAATTTAAAAAAGATAAGAACTGTGTGATCCTCTCAATAGATACAGAAAAAGCATTTGGCAAAATACAGCATTCTTTGTCAATAAATACCCTCAAGAAGGTAGGGAAAGAAGGACCATAACTTAACATCATAAAGGCCATATACAAAAGACCCACTGCTAATATCAGCAATGGTGAAAACCTGAGAGCTTTCCCCCTGAGGTCAGGAACATGCCAGGGATATCCAACTGTTATTCAACATAGTGTTGGAAGTCCTAACCTCAGCAATCAGACAACAAAAAGAAATAGAAGTCATCCAAATTGGCAAGGGGGAAGTCAAGCTTTCACTATTTGCAGGAGACATGATGCTCTACATGGAAAACTCAACAGACCCCTCCAAAACACTTCTAGAACTGTTACATGAATTCAGCAAAGTTGCAGAGTACAAAATCAATGATAAGAAATTGGTTGTATTTCTATACATCAATAATGAAGCAGCAGAAAGAGAAATCAAGGAATCGATCCCATTTACAATTGTATCAAAACCCATAAAGTACGTAAGAATAAATCTAACCAAAGAGGTGAAAAATCTAAACACTGAAAACTATAGAAAGCTTATGAAATAAATTGGAGAAGATGCAAAGGAATGGAAAAACATTCCTTGCTCATGGATTGGAAAAAAAAATGTTGTTAAAATGTTGTTACTACCAAAGTAATCTACATATTCAGTGCAATCTCTATCAGAGTAACACCAGAATTCTTCACAGAGCTAGAACAAACAATCTGAAAATCCTGAATAGCCAAATAATGTTGGAAAATGAAAACCAAAGCTGGAGGCATCACAATTCTGGACTTCAAGACATATTACAAAGCTGTAATCATCAAGACAGTATGGTACTGGCACAAAAACAGACACATAGATCAATGGAACCGAATAGAAAACTCAGAAATGGACCACAAACATATGGCCAACTTATCTTTGACAAAGCAGGAAAAAATATCCACTGGAAAAAAAAACAGTGTCTTCAACAAATGGAGACTGGACAGCAACATGCAGAAGAATGAACCTGAACCACTCTCTTACACCACACATAAAAATAAATTCAAAATGGATGAAAGACCTAAATGTAATACAGTACGCCATCAAAATCCTAGAAGAGAAAACAGGCAACACCCTCTCTGACCTCAGCCGTAGGAAGTTCTTACTGACATGTCACCTGGGGCAATGAAAACAAAAGCAAAAATGAACTACTGGAACCTCATCAAGATAAAATCTTCTGCACAGCAAAGGAAATGATCAGCAAAACTAAAAGGCAACTGACAGATTAAGAGAAGATATTTACAAATGACATATTAATTAAAGGGTTAGTATCAAAAATCTATAAAGAACTTACCACACTTAAAATCCAAAAAACTAATACTCCCGTGAGGAAATGGGCAAAAGACACAGACACTTTTCCAAAGAAGGATTCAACATCACTCATCATCAGGGAAATACAAATCAAAACTGTAATGAGATACCACCTCATACTTGACAGGATAGCTAAAATTAACAACAATCAGCCAACAACAGATGATGTGGAGAAAGAGGAACGCTTTTGCACTGCTGGTGGGAATGCAAATTGGTGTAGCCACTCTAGAAAACTATATGGAGGTTCCTCAAAAAATTAAAAATAGATCTGCCCTACGACCTAGCAATTATACTACTAGGAATTTATCCAAAGGATATAAAAATGCTGACTTAAAGGCGCACAGACTTCCCAATAGCAGCACTATTGACAATAGCCAAAGTATGGAAAGAGCCCAAATGTCTATCAACAGTTGAATGGATAAGGAAGAAGTGGTACATATACACAATGGAATATTACTCAGCAATGAAAAAGAATGAAATCTTCCCATTTGCAACAACATGGATGGAACTACACTGTATTAAGCTAAGCCAAATAAGTCAGTCAGAGAAAGACACATCATATGATTTTACTCATATATAGAATTTAAGAAACAAAACATAAGGGAAAGAAAGCAAAAATAATATAAGAACAGAGAGGGAGACAAATCATAAGAGACTCTTAAATACAGGAAACAAACTGAGAGTTGCTGGTGGGGTGTTTGGGTGGGGGGATGGGCCAAATGGGTGATGGGCATGAAGAAGGACACTTGTTGGGATGAGCACTAAGTATCACATGTAAGTGATGAGTCACTAAATTGTACTCCTGAAATCATTATTACTCTATATATGTTACCTAACTTGGATTTCAATTTAAAAGAAAAGAAAAGGGCCTATCTTCTCGAACTTTTGGTTTAGAAAGTGACTTTTCACCTGCGGTGAGTGCAGTGGTGCATTCCCATTCTGGACCCAAGCACTCATTCTCTCAGCTACCCAGGTGTTGACCCTGAAGGCTCTAGCTGAATCTCTATGGTATGACGTTTAGTCAAAGGGTCCCACCTTCTCAAAGTCATACTCTATCAGGACTGACTGAATCAAATTATCGGTTCATGTAAGACTACAGACACCTGGACCTTCTCCCTTTTACTGGGACAAATTTAAAGGGACTTCCCAGCTCCAGAATTCTCTATGGTGTCTGCTAAAGATTTGTTGGGACTGAATCCCAGTTCAAAGTCTTCCTATGTCCCAACAGAGATTTTGATTTTGAAAAACTTCCGTAATTAACATCTTGCATGCAAACCTCTCTCTGAGAGCCTGTTTCTTGAAGAACATTACCTACAACACAATCTGAAGAGCTATCAGGAACATATCTTATCAAAAATGTAGAGTTCCATCCTTGATCTATTAATGTTTTGAATGACACATGCAATCTTTACTCCTTAGGAGCTAGTACTACAAAGGAATGAGCAAATGTAGCATTTTTCTGCAGCCTCTAACTTGACGACTGCTGCTTTTCCAGCTCCTCCTTGGATGTGACATTTTGGAAGGATGGTTATAATGACTATTTTGGCTCTTCAATAAACATAGAGAAATGAACATTTTGCATGAGACGTATCATGTTTTCAGAAGCCATAACAATGATTCCTACAAAAGAAAAGCAAAAATGGTTCGATTTACTGAGATCTGAGTGGGTAGATTCATAGTTTATCTTGTCACCAGTTTCATTTGCCCATTTTGTTTTTTACAAATAGTTTATTGTCAAATTAGTTTCCACATAACACTCAGTGCTCATCCCCACAAGTGTCCTCCTCCATGCCCCTCCCCCCCTCCCCGCACATCCATCAGTCCACAGTTTTTGTCAGCATTCAAGAGTCTCTCATGATTTGCCTCTCTCCCTTTCCCCCACCATTTCCGCCCTTCTTCTCCCCCTTGTTCCTCCGTCAAGTTCCTCCTAATCCTCCTATACGTGCAAACATATGATATTTGTCCTTCTCTGCCTGACTTATTTCGCTCAGCATAACACCGTCAAGGTCCATCCATGTTACTACACATGGCCAGATTTCATTGTTTCTCATTGCCATGTAGTATTCCATCGTATAGATAAACCACATCTTCTTGATCCATTCATCTGTTGATGGACACTTAGGCTCTTTCCCTGATTTGGCTATTGTTGAGAGTGCTGCTATGAACATTGGGGTACATGTGCTCCTATGCATCAGCATTTCTGTATCCCTTGGGTAAATTCCTAGCAGTGCTATTGCTGGGTCATAGGGGAGTTCTATTGTTAGTTTCCTGAGGAACCTCCACACTGTTTTCCAGAGGGGCTGTACCAGTTTACATTCCCACCAACAGTGTAGGAGGGTGCCCGTTTCTCCACATCCTCGCCAGCATCTAGAGTTCTCTGATTTGCTCATTTTAGCCACTCTGACTGGCGTGAGGTGGTATCTCAGTGTGGTTTTGATTTGTATTTCCCTGATGAGGAGGGATGCTGAGCATCGTTTCATGTGTCTGTTTCATTTGCCCATTTTTAAGTAATCACTAATCAGGGGATGTTATACTCTGGCGTACAATGTCTTATGACTATACTATGTGAGCCAGTGATTTTTACAAAGACATAGGAAGGAGGATGATATGAAGACATAATTTACCAGCATGACTATCATAGCTGAGGCTATTTTCATTGACCAGATGACTGATTTAAATGATAAGGGTGCCGATCACCTAAGTATCCAGAAGTACAACAGAGCATATCCAATATCAATTTAATGAATAAAAAGGAAGTATTTTTATTTGTCCAGACTTTCAACTGCGAAGCACTAGTGTCCTATGTTTCTCAATAAAAACAGAAAATTAAGAACCGTGTGTGAAAAAGATGAATGCCATGATTCCTTCCCTGGATGTCTACAGTCTAATTTTAGATTATAAGCCTCATATATAAATCACTTTACCTATAAAAGCATAATTGTAAAATGCTATAATTACACAATATGGTTAAAGTGAAAGATCTAATAATAAGCCATGCTAAGAGACCGCACCGTAAACTAGCTGTACATAATAAACTTAACAATTTTGGTTTCAATGTTGAAACAATTTTTTCAACTGGCCAGATTTTAGGAAAGCCTACCTTTCGCTTTTCATTAAACATTCAGAATTCATTCGCAGCTAAGTAAGGATGTAACGCCTACACATCTGTTTCCTTTACACGTTTCTTTTGATTTCACCACAAAAGCTACGTAATTTATGGGAAGTCAATTTAACTTCTTTACTTAGAAACAAGAAGTTACAAAATTTCAGGGGTATTTTTTAGGGGTGCTGGAAGTTTGTAACTTTATTTTGTGTTTAAGAAAAATGATTTAATTAAGGTCATAGTGTATAACTTTAAAAAAATGTTTTTAATATTTTACTTATTTCTGAGAGAGAGAGAGAGAGACAGTGTGAGCAGGTGAGGGTCAGAGAGAGAGGGAGATACAGAATCTGAAGCAGGCTCCAGGCTCTGAGCTAGCCGTCAGCACAGAGCCTGACACAGAGCTCGAACCCACAAACCATGAGATCATGACCCCAGCCAAAGTTGGACGCTTAACCGACTGAACCACCCAGGAGCCCCAACTTTTCTTTTTTGAGGGAGACAGAGAGGGTAGAAGTGAGCGAGGGGCATAGAGAGAGAGAGACAGAGACAGAGAGACAGAGAGAGAGAGGAGAGGCTCACCCGAAGCAGGGCTCATGCTCACCCAAGCTCACCCTATGTGGGACTTGAACTCACCAACTGTGAGATCATGACATGACCTGAGCCAAAGTCAGATAGATGCTTAACAGCTGAGTCACCCAGGTGCCCTATAACTCTTATTAGTATAAGAGAACCCTAATACAAAATGTATGCCATACAAGCAAATAACTGAATTAATTTTAAAGAATATAAAGAATGAGAACATTAACAAAGAGTATACAGTAGAACCCCATGTACCTTAAAATTCAGTGAAGCAAAAAATTTCAAGTGGACTGGGATTGTAAAATTATTTTAGGGACAGCAGGATCACCCGTGCATCACGTCAGTAGTGAAATCAGTGTCTCATGTCATAGCTGTGTGACTTGATTAATATCATTTGGCTATTTCTTTGCAACTGAATCCACTTTTCTGTTTATACTATACCCGAATAGCACCTGAATAGATCCATTTAGCTGAGGTATAGTATAAAACCATGTTGAAATGTTTCCTTGTAAAGGCATATACAATTTTAAACAGGCTTTTATAGCATTCTGCCTTATCCTGTTTCTGTCAGGATTACCAATGACCCTCACCTTGCAAAACCAATGACTGAGTCTCTTTTCTTATCTGTTTAATCCAGCAGGTTATGACCTTGTAGATTCTCTTTCTCTGCTTTCCTCCCTTACCCCTCTCCCGCTAGCCTCTCCTTCCCTCCTCCACCCATCTCTCTCTCTCTCTCTCTCTTTCTCTCCCTCATTTTCTCTATTTGGCTTGCATAAAACTTTCCAAGTCACTGAACATCCCTTCTGTTTCCTTTCCAGAACTCTTTCTCTCTCTTTCACCTTCTTTCATACACTATCTACATCAACTTCTTAGATGACCCCATCTAGCCCCTTGGCTTTCATATTATCCATATTCTTATAACCTATATATTTTTAGCCATGATCTCTTTGCTACATTCCATACTTCTCTCAACTGTATAGTCACCCTCACTACTTCAATGTCAAATAGACACCCTGAACTTAAAATGTTCAAAACTGATCTTGAAATTTTGTCTTTCGTACCAAATTATTCTCTAGTTTTTCATATCTCAATGGTATTCTCATCCTGGTAACAGAGCCAAAAAAAATACTGAGTCATTTCTGTCTCTTTTCTTTTTCTTTTTAAAAAAAACTATTTATTTTGAGAGAGATAGAGGGAGTAAGTGAGGGGGAGAGAGAGAGAGGGAGAGAGAGAATACCAAGCAAGCTCTGCACTGCCAGCCCAGAGCCTGATGAGGGGCTTGACCTCAGGAACCTAAAGGATCCTAAAGATCCTCAGGAACCTAAAGATCACGACCTAAGTCTAAATCAGGAGCTGGGTGCTTAACTGACTGAGCCACCCAGGCGCTCTGCTCCTATTTTCTTTTTCTTAAACTCTACATTGAACATATCTATGAGTTTTGGGGGTTCTTCTTTCATACATAGAGAACCCATCTCCCCTGCTGTCTCTGCATTTCAAGCTAACACAAACTCTTGCCTGTCACCGTAATGTTTTAGTTGGGATCTTTCTCTCCTGCCCTTGCAGAATTGCAAAGAGATTCCTTATTTTTATACTTTTTTATGCTCTATTTTTCTTCAAGGCACCTGCTCACCAACTGAATTGCTATCTAGTTGTTTTGTATTTTTAAGAACTTTTGTTGCCACCTCTCCCCATTATATGTAAGCAGCATGGCATTAACAGCTTTGCTATATCCACTGGAACATCGACAGGCACACCATCTGTGTTCAAACATTATTTGTTGAATTAATGACTAAATCAATGTGTGTGTAGAAGAGTAAGCAACAAAGTGAGTCGATTGCAGTGGTCATACTAGGAACACTGTTCATAAAGGACTTCCTTGAATAATTCAGATATTTTCTAGGCATTGCATTTGTACTACAGTAGTGCCCAGGAAAGAAGTGGGCACTTTCAAGGTAGTGTGCAAATACCGGTGCCAAGAAATAAGACACAGAGCCTTATAACTTTGGGGCACCATGAATTCTTTTTTTTGTACCCTGCTTTGAAAGGTACCATGACTTGGCAGCTCTCAAAAACTTCATTTTCAATGGTTCATTTATATACCCAGCTTGAACTTGAGTTTGAGCTGAAAAATGTTCCGCTTTTACCCCCAACCCCCACCCCAGTCAGATGAAATTGGTAGTACCTTAGGAGAGAGTCTAGCCTGAACGATCAAAATATTTCACAGTTTGTATTATATTGATTCCTCTTGTGTCAGTTAACCACCAAACATTTATCATGAGTCAAATTTGCATTTTCAAGACTTTCCATGTCTTGACCAAAGGAGACTAATGGAGAGTTAAGGAGCAGTGGTATGTAGACCGCTGAGCTACAGTGAGGATGAATTCATTGGCCTTTACATGGCTTTTAGGAAGATTCACCGGGCCAAAAGTGTTGTCTTCACATCCTGTCTGACTGTTCAAAAATTTAAAATTCAGCTGAAACCCAGATGGTGATTGTTTCTTAGTTTATGAAAACATCAGTATTATCCTGGTTGCTATTATTATTATTATTTAATTCTGATCATTGAAGACACCATAATATTCTTTCTTTGGGCAGGGGGGAGGCGGAATCTCGGCCATTCTGCTGTACTCTTTTGGATTAATCTTAAAATTATTTTTATGATATCATCAAGGTCATTATTAATCTATTGCTATATTCTATATTTAATACTCAATTTTGTTCTTAACGGACTGCTCTGAAGAATTTGACACAATTGATATTTCCCTTTTCTCCTTCCTTTGGCTGCTAGGGAACTAGTATTAGCAATACTATTAATATCAAAATCACCATCTTCACTACATCCAGCACTTCCCCTGCCTCCAAAACTCAATCTTCCCGTGTGAAATTTGTGTAAAAGTTCTTTGTTTCATATTGACTTTCTTGGGTGCTTTTTAAGAAATTAGTCATATTTGTAACTATAATAAGTGATTTCCTATGTGATCTGATTTGACAGTGGAGGATTTATGTAGATTGGTCTTTTCATAAGCCTCTCTTGAAATTTCACACTCACTGGTGAGATTTCTTTTGTTAATTTTCTCCAATAAGCACTTCCATGTATATAATTAGTCCATTGCCAGGATTATATCTCAATTCACTGGGTTAGACCTAATTTTTATGTAAAACAAACAAGCAAACAAACAGTAGACTAATTCCAGGATATGGAATAAATTCAAACTAGACTTAGATTTGTTTTATTTTTTCACTGCTCCTTTGTTCTCAGTTCAAAACAATATAAAACATTCAAATATGATCTGGACTGGCTGGTTTCAGACCTCTGCTAATAAATTTTCTTTCTTCTTTGGCAAAATTTTCCACCGCACTTTTTAGGCCAGTGGAACTAAATGGTTCAGTTTACAGTTAGTAACTGTTTCAAAAAGCAGGGAGTGGGGAAGTGGGTAGGGCAAGTAATCAGTCTTTGACTCTTATTATATCCTGAGCAAAAGTAATCGGCTCTAATGAGATGAGCTCTAATGCTAACTCCATCATTTAACTTGAGCTGTGTTAAAACTTCACTGTTCCACTTTGTTTTCTTGGTAGAATATGAAACAGGAAGTCAACATCAGTTAGGAAAATGACTTCTCAGAAAATTGTTAAAATTACATATTTTTATTTCATGCAACTTCTGAAATGTTACTTTTTAACAAAGGTTTACACAGATCTTAGCGTGTCTTACTTTGGCAAAATACCTAACACATAACTCATTTATTCTATTTTTTAACCCTTATAGAAAGAAAATTAATTAGTTGTACAGGATTGTCAGAATCTCTAGGCCAGTTGAAAGGTACATGACATAGAGTGTTTGAATCAGGTTAGCACTGAGAGTATTTCAACTTAAACTTTTGTAAGTTATTTTTACTTAGCATTCTGAAAGGGAAATAGCTTTATAAAACAATGAAATTTGTTTATTTGTGGCATATATACTTCTCATGCAATCAATTTGAAAAAAGGAAACTAATTTCATTACTGGTTTCAGAGAAGTTGACTTTAATGGAATTATGAATCAATAGCATAGATGTTTTCTACTTTTAGGTACTATTTTCATAACTTGAAATGCATATTCAGATATTTCATGCAGTATTTAATAATACAGAAAAATCCTAAATTTAAATTGCTTTATTTTATTTTAATAACTTTGATTGTTGGGGAAGTTAGTCCTAAGACTAAATTTCATTTATTTATTTGTTTGTTTGTTTGTTTATTTACTTATTTTTAATGTTTATTTATTTATTTTCAGAGAGACAGAGAGCATGCAGTGGAGGAAAAGAGAGAGATTGAAAGAGAGAATCCCAAGCAGGTTCCAAGCAGGTGAGGAACCCCATGTGGACTTAAACCCACAAACCATGATATACTGATCTGAGCCAAAATTAGGAAGTTTAGAAGCTGAACCCACTGAGCTTCCCAGGTGCCTCCTAAAAACTAAATTTAAATATTTGGGGGGGAGACGCCTGGGTGGCTCAGTCGGTTGAGTGGCTGACTTTGGCTCAGGTCATGATCTCACATCTGTGGGTTCTCGCCCCACATAGGGCTCCGTGCTGACAGCTCAGAGCCTAAAGCCTGCTTTGGATTCTGCGTCTCCCTCTCTCTCTCTGCCCCTTCCCCAGTCATTCACAGTCTCTCTCTGTCTCTCAAAAATAAATAAACATTAAAAAAAATAGCCTTTTAATTTGTGAGTGACAAAGCATGAGCAGATGAGGGGTAGAAAAAGAGGGGGAGACAGAAACTGAAGCAGGCTCCAGGCTCCAGGTTCTGAGCTGTCAGCACAGAGCCTGGGGCGAGCCGAACCTGCCAATCGTGAGACCGTGACCTGAGCCCAAGTCTGATGCCTAACCAACTGAGCCACCCAGGCGCCCTGTAAACACTAAATTTTCAAAGAATGATTGATTATCCAGCATAGCCTGTTGGTGAACGATGTGGTGGTACTGAGAGGAATGACCAACAGATCAGTATAGATAATTATTAAATGTTAAGCAAGCATAAGTTGATCGATTGTTTTTGTATGCCTTAAAAATTAATTGGATGAATTCAAAGAAACCACGAGTCAGTGAGTGAGCACATCACGTGATGATTCTGTGTTCTGAATGATCATCTCTGTGTAAGTGAGATCCGCAACGGGATGGCTAACAGGACGCTGCTATCAGGCTTGCTCTGTGTATTCATTCCAACAAGGTTTCTCACTGGCTGACCTTCAGTTCTGCTTGCTACTTGGTGCCCCCTAGTGGTTGTGTGAGGCTTTAAGCTAGATCTGCTCCTAGGGGATCCTGAGAAAATCTGTGGAGAGTAGGTACAGGCTGTTCTTCCTGCAAACATCTTATCTCCTCCCTGTCTCTCTTCCCTCCCCCCTCCTCCTCTCATGCCGCTCTTCCTGCAGACAGCCTCCTTCCCTCCCACTGAACACCATCACCAAATCCCACCTTCCCATCCAGTCATTAGCCAAACACTAAACTAGACACAAGCTAGTAGGCCAGGGACTGATGGATGTTGGGAATACAAAAATAAAAATCACAGACTCTTTTTTATTTCACGTGTTTTATCAATTTTTATGTCTGAAAAAAGGAGTAGAGATTAGCTAAGTATAAATTCTATTGCTGACCTTTGGCATTTACTTCTTAATAATTAGTTATTATTCTTAAGTTATTGTGCTTTCAAGACATGGGACATTCTAGATATTAAATTGACACTGAGCAAATGAATGAATGCATGTATAGTAGAAACCATTTTAGAGAGAACAGCCTTTAATACTCAGAAGAGAGCTGCCTGCTCCGTCTCTTCAGAATTTATGGACCAAGAGAAAAGGCTCAGATATGTGAGCAAAAACAAGGAAGAGAGAACTTCACAATTCATTTTCTAAAATCCGTCTTTTTTCAACTTTCTGTGAGTGCTCAATCATATGGTTTTAATCTATTTTTGTGTATAATTTGTATTTATGTATGATGTAAAGTTTTTCAAAGATTATATCATCCATTGCATTTGATTATATAATGTGTACTGTTTCTGGACACATACAAGTATTAAAGGGTCTTTCTTCATTTTGGAAGTCACTGTTTACATAAGGAGAAAAAAGTCTAATTTAAGCAGGTATCTGGTTTGTAGAGCAGTGTGTTTGCAGCTGTGCAGAACGAAGATGAAGGTTTGAGAGGGTGTGGTATCAGTTGTTTTACCTGTTACTGGAGGGAGAGCTAGTGTGGAGGGAAAGACCATTCTGAGGCCTCTGAGTTCTATAGCTTCAAATTATCACCATCCCTGGGTTATCTTGGGAAAATAACACAATCTGTCTTAGGTTCCTTTTCTTCATTTTCAAACTGATAACAATCTAAGATGACACGAAAGTGTGGTCATAAGTTCTAATGATATAATGCATGTGGAACGCATTTCAAAATCACTTCATATTAGGGGCGCCTGTGTGGGTCAGTCAGTGAAGTGTCCAACTCTCGATTTTGGCTCAGGTCATGATCTCACGGTTCGTGGGTTCCAGGCCCATGTCTGGCTCTGTATTGACAGTGTGGAGCCTGCTTGGGATTCTTCTTTTCTCTCTCCCTCTAGCTCTACCCATCCCCCCTCACACTTTCTCTGCCTCCATCAAAAATAAATAAATAAATATTTTTAAAAGTTTATTTATTTTGAGAGAGAGCATGTGTAGGGGAGGGATAGAGGGAGGGAGAGAGAGAATTCCAAGCAGGCTCCAAGCTGTCAGCACAGAGCCTGACAAGGGGCCTGATCCCACAAACTGTGAGATCATGACCTGAGCTGAAATCAAGAGTCAGATACTCAACCATCTCTTAAGCTCTTAAGAAACTTTTGCTATTGCTGTATTTACATAAATTCCATCAAGAAAGTAAAACAATAACAGAATTATTCTGGTTTGTATTGTCAAGGAAGATCTTGAGGAAATGATGCTTAAGGTGACACCTTGAGGCATATTACTTATATTATTAATACAAATCAAGGAGGCACATAGAATAAATATTGGTACATCCATCATATACATGGACATTTTTCAGTAGAGTAATGGGTGTATTTGAGTTCAGTGATAACAAAATCCTTGAATTGATTCCTGTATCAGAAAATGTCAGTAGGAAACCTTATGGCATAAAGTGATTCTTTTCATGATTCACT
The DNA here is from genome assembly GCF_003009895.1 of Hyaena hyaena. Classification (NCBI taxonomy): domain Eukaryota; kingdom Metazoa; phylum Chordata; class Mammalia; order Carnivora; family Hyaenidae; genus Hyaena; species Hyaena hyaena. The sequence goes on from NW_024082272.1 coordinate 93,700, forward strand.
TCCATAAATATACATCACGGTTTTGAAAATAATTAAATAAAAGCTGTAGGAAATCAGGAAGTAGCTTCTTACTGCATATGTTAGCTGTGAAATACAGTATTAAATTATTTAAGGAATTTTATAAGTCAAAATGTATTTTATTACAGATGTTTTGGCTATTTAATAAAATAGTTCAACTTAAAATAGATCAATATTAGTTATTTGCAAAGACTTTTTCATTCAGGTATCATTAACATACAGAGTATATTCATTTTTGGTGTACAATATAATGATACAACCATTGTATGCCTTTTTCAATGTTCATCAGGACAAATGCACTCATAATCCCCTTTATCTATTCCACCCATTATCCTACCTACTTCCCTTCCTATTTTCACATGTAGACACCCATAGGTACTACCATCATTTGTTAAAGTGTCAGGCCTTCCTGCACTGATCCACAGAGCCACCTCTGTCATATATTGTCTGTAAATCTGTGCCCCTGTTTTGGAGATCTTTTTCTCTTTTATTGGTCTGTCATCCTTACATGAATACTACATGGTTTGAATGCATATAGCTTTCCAGTAAATTCTGATATCTGGTACAAAAAATAGACTGTTACAACTGTACCATATTTTATGTAAGCCTCAGCCACAACCAAAAAAAAAATATGTAGAGAAGTTGAACACACACAAAGAGAAAGAAATAAAAGCATATCAATGCAAAAAGTTAGCAAACCACAAAGGCAGACGTCAAAAGAGGAAAATACAGATAAAAGAATCAGACTAACAGAAAAGAATAAAATGGCAAAAGTAATTCCTTCTTTATCAATAATTACTTTAAATGTAAATAATTAAACTCCCCAATAAAAAAGCAATAAAGTACTAATGGATAAACAAACAGACAAAGCACAAGACCCAATTGTATGTTTTCTAAAATAAACTCACTTTAGATTTAAGGACACTCATAAACTGAAAGTAAAGAGTTAGAAAAAGATATTTCATGCAAATGGTAAACAAAAGACAGCAGGGGTGGTGGTGGTGGTGGTGGTGTGTGTGTGTGTGTGTATGTATGTATATATATATATATCAGGTAAAATAGCCTTAAGTCAAAAGCTCTCACTCTCACAAAAACTCTTTCACCCAGGGGACGCCTGGGTGGTTCAGCTGGTTGAGTGTCCAACTCTTGTTTTCAGCTCAGGTCATGATCCCAGGGTTGTGAGATCAAGCCCTACATCAGGATCGGTGCTGAGTGTGGTGCCTGCTCAAGATTTTCTTTGTCTCTTTCTCTGGGGTGTCTGGGTGCTCAGTGGGTTAAGTGTCTGACTCTTGATTTCACCTCAGGTCATAATCCCAGGGTCATGGAATCCAGCCTTGGGTCGGACTCCATGCTGGGCATAGAGACTGCTTCAGATTCTCTCTCTGTCTCTCTCTCTCTCTCTCTGTCTCTCTCTCTCTCTTTCTCTCTCCCTCTGCCCCCTCTTCTTAAAAAAAAAACACAATAAAACCTCTCACAAGAGACAAAGAAGGACATTGTCTAGAGATAAAAGATCAATTAATTGAGAATATATAACAATTTTAAAATATATGCACTCAATATCAGAACACCTAAATATATAAATAAACACTGACAAACAGAAAGCAGAAATAGAACAAAAACACAATAGTAGGAGATTTCACTACCCCACTTTCAGCAACAGATTAAAACATTTAGACAATAAGGAAAACAATAAACTTGAACAAACGACCTAATAGACATGTAGAGCCTTCCACTCAAAAGCGGCTGAACACACATTCTTTTCAAGCACACACGGAACATTCTCTGGGATAGATTACATGTTAGGTGACAAAACGAGTCTTAAAACCTTTAAGACTGACATTGCACTGTCTTTCTTACCACAAAGGAATGAAATCAAAAATCAGTAACAGAAGGGAAACCGGAAAATTCACAAATATGTAGACATTAAACAAGTCCTCTGTAGCAGATATGACAAAATATATAAGATATTTTTGGAGCTGAGAACTTTAGGGCAACAGTGGGCAGAACGAATTATTAAAAATATAGTTTGCTGGGGCGCCTGGGTGGCTTAGTCGGTTAAGCGTCCAACTTTCGCTTAGGTCATGATCTCGCGGTTCGTGGGTTCGAGCCCCACGTCGGGCTCTGTGCTGACTGCCAGCTCAGAGCCTCGAGCCTGTTTCAGTCTGTGACTCCCTCTCTCTCTGACCCTCCCCTGCTCATGCTGTCTCTCTCTCTCCTAGAAATAAATAAAACATTAAAAAAAATAAAAATAAAAATATAGTTTGCTAAGTCTTAGTAAATAGTCATGTGTATAATACGAGTATGTAGACAAGTCATACCAGAATGAGATCATATTCTTGGTATATGTACACTAATGGGTGTGAAAAATACTCATGATGAAGTATGTGGTTTTCTTTGAGATAGCTGACAAAATAATACTCACCTGCGTGAAATCAGTTTTACTCAGATTAGTTGTCATTAGTTGATAGAGGGGGTTCATTTGCTACATACCATCTGCATCGTCTTCGGTCCCATCTTCTTTCACGTTTTATGGATACTCCAATTAACATAAATAAATTTGTAGAAGGCACACAACTTGAATAGCTAATGCACTGAATGACAGATTCATACACGCCAAACTTTCTGAAATTCAGAGAGAATGAAGAATCTGACAAGATGAGTGAAGCTTGTATTAAAATCTAGACTGAAAAAGTAACCAGAGGAGAATTACTTTAATTTTTAGAGGCTTAAGAAAGCACTAGGGGAAGTTCAGTGGCCAAGTTCAATATAAGATAAGAGAATGTTAAAGTAATGAAGAAATCTTAGATCAAATCAACACAAATCGTTATAGCTAAACTACTTGGCGAGAACCAGGAATGGGGTTGTTGGGAAGAAATTTGTTGTTTTCAATTGTTCAAATAAGTATCATGTTAAAAGGAGGTTACAATTGATTTACTGGCTCCAAAATGCAGAATTTATACAAATGCTTAGAAGAAGTGTACTTCAGCAACAGATGATTTTCTCATCATCGAGGGCCTTTTCAAGCCTAATTGTATATCCATTTATGAAGAATTTAGCTCTATTTAAAGTATCTAATTAGTAGGGTTAGTTGGTAAAATATCCTCGTGTACCTTGGTTGTATCAGTGTTTTCGTAGTATACTGAGGTGGATTTTTATTGTTAGAACTGTTTGTGGTTACTTGGATTTCAAGTTAATTTTAGAATGCTAGATTAAAAAAAAAATTGTATTTTTAGAGCTGTTTTAGGTTCACAGTAAAATCAGAGAAAGGTATACAGATTTCCTATATCCTCCCTGCCCTCACCCATGTGCATTATCTCCCTCTATCAATACTTGCCCAGATTGATTTGTTAAAACTGATGCACCTATACTGGCCCATTGTTAGCACCCAAGACAGTAGTTTCCATGAGGGTTCACTCTTGCTTCTGTACATTCTATGGGTCTAGATAAATATATATGACCTGTATGCAGCAGTATAGTGCTATACAGAGTAGTTTCGCTGCCCTAAAAGTCCTCTGTGTCCTGCTTATTAATCCTTCTCTCTACTCCTGCAACTGCTGATCTTTAGAGTGCCTCAATAGTTTCACATTTTCCAGAATGTCCTGGTGGAATCATGTAGGATGCTAGTAGGCTGGCTTTTCAGATTGGCTTCTGTTATATAATAATATGTACTTAGAGTTTCTCTCTGTCCTTTCGTGGTTTGCTATGTATTTCTTTATTGTACTGAATAATATTTCAGCGTCTGCCTGTACAACAGCTTATGTATCCATTCATCTACCAAAGGACATCCCGGTTGCTTCCAAGTGTTGAGAATCATAAATAAGGATACTATAAACATCCGCATCCAGGCTTTTGTGTAGATACATGTTTTTCAGTTCCTTTGAGTAAATACCAAGGAACGTAACCATGAGATTGTATGGTAAGAGTATGTTTAGTTTTGTAAGGAACTTTCAAACTGTCCCCCCAAAGTGGCTGTCCCATTTTGCAATCTCATTAGCCATGGAGGAGAGTTTCTATGGCTCCACGATTTGGCCAGCCATTTGGTGTTTCCAGTGTTTTGGACCTGGGCCATTCTAACAGGTGTGTAATGGCACCACCTTGTTTAATGACATGGCCTTGATGACAGACGATGTGGAGTTTTCATGTTTGCTAGCCGTCTGTATGTTACCTTTAGTTAAGTGCCTGTTAAGGTCTTAGGCTCAGTTTTAATTAAGGTTTTTGTTTCTTATTGTCAACCTTTAAGAGTTCTTTGTACATTTTGGGAACAATCCTTTATCAAATGTGAAGGGCAATTATTTTCTGCTACTCAGTGGCTTACCTCCTCACTCTTTTGACAGTGTCATTGATAGAGCCATTTTTAGTTTTAATGAATTCCAGTTTATCAGTTATTTCTAAGACCTTTGCAGCAGGTTTAGTAAATATTATAATAATCCTTTTTAAAAATTTTTTAATCTTTATTTTTGAGAGAAGAAAAGACAGAGTGCAAGCAGGAGAGGAACAGAGAGAGAGGGAGACACAGAATTCAAAGCAGGCTCCAGGCTCTGAGCTGTCAGCACAGAGCCCAATGCAGGGCTCGAACTCACAGACCCTGAGGTCATGACCTGAGCCAAAGTTGGATGCTCAACCGACTGAGCCACCCGGGTGCCCCAAATACTATAATAATCTTATAATGTGACACTTTAGATTCTTTTACATATTTCCATAATACCAAAAAACACATTTTGATGTAAACTTTGAATGTAAATAACTGAAATTACAAAAAGTATACATTCAGATTAGCTTGGCATGGCAAATCCTAAATCGTACAAATTTTCTAGATTCTAATTTAAGTTTAGAAAGCCAGTTATTACAATAAATCCAAAAGTGCTTTGTGGGAACAACAGAAACTTCTCAACTTGCGATGGATTTCATTTATTTTATCATCACTACATTAACTCTGAGAGAAGATTTGACAATAGGACTCTGGAACCTAGAAGCAACCTACCTTCAGGATGATTGTACTTAATCCACAAATGGAATTCTCTGGTCCTTTTAAATCGTTGAGGTCTGTTTCTCTGTCAGCAGGCACCCACCACTCCAGGCACAGGAGACAAGGCCTAGATTGTTATCCATTTCGTGTTTCTTTTCCTTTTATTCTCTGTCAACCTAATTGTACAAAGTGTACCCCTCATATAATAACCCAGATTATCATTATCTAGGATCTAAGTACTTGGTGGTATTTCTACTGTGTTGGCCTAGCCTTTCATTTACCAAAACTATCAGAGGAAAGGGTAATAAAACTTGGTTTTATAAATCCCCTTGGTTCCAGGCATAGTTCTCCTAACCACTTTGTATAACAGTAACTCAACTGCAATGATGCTGTTCTCTGCTTTTTGTTTCAATGATGGAGAAGGCACAAATGCAAGAAAGGAAGTCTTAGTTTCTAATTCATCAGTCCCTTGATCATGTACCTTATTAGAACAGTCTCCCTTTGGGCATCAGAAGCTCCACACTCAACAAAAACAAGGTCTTGTGTTAAATAGGAGATAAGGATTAAGGAATGGACTTGTTATGAGCACCGGGTGGTGGAAGTGTTCAATCACTACACGTGAAACTAATATACGCCATATGTTAACTAACTGGAATTTAAATTAAAACTTTTGAAAATGTAAAAAAAAAAACCCTCAAGATCTTGGGAAAAGGAAGGAATTTTCTTCATATGGAAGAAGTTAGGTGTAATAATAGGAGGGGGGCACTTTGAATGTGAATCCTAACTCCATGCTTTGATTCACAAACCTGTACTCTCTGTTTATGGCACCAGCTGGTATCACTAGTGCACCTTCAGAAAGTCATTTCAGCATCCTGCCCAGCAGGTTAAATATAGTTAAGTAAAGTAAATTCTTCAGGCATGAACTAATTACTAAACTTTTCTGCAAAATGTCAAATGCAAGATTGTGTGGAAAGTCATAGCAACAAATGAGACATTCTGTAACTTTGTGAATGGTGGTCCCAGCAGAATTATTACAGGTACAGAAGTCAAATATGGTCTTAAAATATGTAATTCTTCCGACAAACACAAAGCACTATCTAGTCCATGATGGAAGTAAGTAATAGTTCTGCCATCAGGTCATTGTCTGCTTTCTTTGAATATTGTGTTCTTCTCTTGCCCTTGACAGGTTAGGCATTCAGCGGAGGTATTAATAAAATCAGCCATGATAGGGGAGGACCTTATTATCTGAGCAAATATAGCTTCCATTCTTACTGTCCGGATAATTTTACAGGTGTTTATTTAATCAATTCCAGGATGTCTGAGGGAAGAGGCCGATTGACATCCACATTGTCCACCCAATTATTGATAAATAAACCAAAAGTTGAGGACTCTAGCTAGAATATGTAGAGCAGGAATATACCATGAATTTTTAGGCAAAATAGTCCTACTATAACTGTAAAAGTATCAAATAACATCATTAAGTCACTAGTAAATTCGAAAGGACAATTGCACAGGTACCATTAGCTTGCCCCTCTCCACTGCCCACCTTCTACATCTCATTCTTTGCCCTGAGAGATTGACCTGTGGACACAACTTTGCCCCGTGGCTTGCACTTGCCTTGAGACAATGGATTTGAGGGCAGAGGAATGAGATAAGAGTCAGGGTAAATGGCCCTGGGCCCCCTCTCTGAGACCAAGACATACTGCGCAATCATAATAATATATGTAATATGTGTTATACAATATAATTATAATTATTTTATAATAATTTAAAACATTTATATGTTTTCAAAGTCGAAACTAGATAACAAGGTACTTTCAGAGATCTCCAACTCCCCAAAATCCAACTTCTATCTTTTGCTTTCACCTTGTTCTCTCCCTCCCATACACTTAAATCCTACATACAGTCTAATATTTCTCTATTAAATGGATGTACCCTAGTCTGTTCCACTAGTTCCATTATTGGACATGTAAAATGTTTGCAATATTTTTCTGTTGTATTCCTATTATAAATAGCACTACAACGCCTTACACATATGTGTTTTTATATTTTGCCAATATGTCACTGGGATATGTTAGTAGAAGAGAGATTGCTAGATGCCAGTGCAAGTGCTCATAAAATTTTGCTAGTTTCCCCCTAAATTCCCCTCCACATGAGTGTACCATTTTATATCACAATGAATATAATAGTGGCAAACATCTTTTTAAAACACGGACTTGAATGGGGCACCTAGGTGGCTCAATCGATTAAGCATCTGACTCTTGACTTCAGCTCAAGTCATGATCTCAAGGTTCGTGAATTTGGGCCCCACGTTGGGCTCCGTGTTGACAGTGCAAAGCTTGCTTAGGATTCTCTTTCTCCCTCTCTGCCCCTCCCCCGCTTGCTCTCTCTGTCTCTGTTTCTCTCAAAAATAAACAAAAAATAAAATAAAATAAAATAATAAAATAAAATAAGTAGAATAAAATAAAATACTGACTTCAATTCTTCTGGTGTACCCAGAAGTTGAATTGTTGAATCTTATGGTAACTCTACTATTTCCAATAGTGACTGGACCATTTTATATTCTCACCAACAGTGTGCAAGAGTTCAAAGTTCTCCACACCCTCACCAATACCTGTTATCTCTTTTTGATAGCCATTCTAACAGACATGAAGTAATATCTCGTTATGGTATTGTTTGCATTTCCCTGATGATTAGTGATGTTGAACAACTTTATGTACTTGGTCATTTGTATGTCTTCTTTGGAAAACAGTCTACTCATATATCATCTGCCCCCTTTAAAATAAGATTTATTTATTTATTTATTTATTTATTTATTTATTTATTTATTTTTTGCAATTGAGTTGTAGAAGTTGTTTATACAGATTAGATATCAGATAAGATATGGATTTTCAAATGTTTTCTCCTTCTTGTTTTTTTCCTCTGATTCCTTGTGGCTTAAATTTAGATGGTTTCTTTGAGAGCTTTCTTTTAATATCAATATAGGTTTTATGGATATAAACATCTCTCTTAGAAGTACTTTTGCTGTGGGGCGCCTGGGTGGTTTAGTCGGTTAAGCGTCCGACTTTCGCTCAGGTCATGATCTCGCGGTTCGTGGGTTCGAGCCCCGCGTCGGGCTCTGTGTTGACTGCCAGCTCAGAGCCTGGAGCTTGTTTCGGATTCTGTGTCTCCCTCTCTCTCTGACCCTCCCCTGATTATGCTGTGTCTCTCTCTGTCTCTCAAATAAATTTAAAAAAAAACATTAAAAAAAAAAGAAATACTTTTGCTGTGTACATAAGTTTTGGTGTGTTGCATTTTTATATTTGTTTGTTTCAAGATTTTAAAAACTTCCCCTTTTGATTTCTCCTTTGACTCATTATTTGTTCAGGAGTGTGTTGCTTAATTTGACATATTTGTAAGTGTTCCTGTTACCTTACTGTCTTGATTTCTAGCTTCATACCATTGTCACTGGAAAAAAAAATCCTGCATATGATTTCAATCTTCTTAAATTTGTTATGACTTTTTTTGGTAACCTATCATATCATCCATCTTAGAGAATGTCCTCTGAATTTGAGAAGAATTGTATTCTCTTATTGGATGGAATGTTCTGTGTATGTCTGTTAGGTGCATTTGGTCTAAAGTAATATTTCAAGTCCCACATTTTTATAGTGATTTTTTGTTTGTATTGTCTATCCATTGTTGACTGTGAGGTATTGAAGTCCCCTATTACTATTGCATTATTGTCTATTTTTCTCTTTCGCATCTGTTAATATTTGATTAATGTATTTAGCCACTTTGATGTTGAGTACGTATATATTTATGATCCTCTTGATATGTATACGTATATATTTATATCCTCTTGATAAACTGACCCTTTTATCATTATATAATGGCTTTCGTTGTCTCTTGTTATAGTTTTTGACTTAATGTCTATATTGTAGCTACCTCTGCTTTCTTTTAGTCTCCATTTGCATAGAATATCTTTTTCTATCCCTTCTTTTTGAGCCTATGTACATCCTGAAAGAAGTGAGTCTCTGGTACACAGTATATAGTTGTGTCCTGTTTTGTTTTTTATTTAAATCTATCCAGACACTCCATGTCTTTTCATTAGAGTAACTAATCCATTTATAATTAGTAGAATTCTTGATATGAAATGCCATCCTATGACCTGTTATTTAGCTGTTTTATAATTCCTTTATTCTTTTCCCTTTTTCTTGCTCCCTTCCTTTGTGAGTTGGTTTCTCATGGCGGTATGCTTTGATTCCTTCTGCTTTTAATGTGTGCATCTAATGTGTAGGCTTTGCTTTGGTTACTGTCCACTTCTGTAAAACACTGTATAGCTATAACAGTCTATTTTACACTGATAACAACTTAATTTCAATTGCATACAAAAACTCTTCCTTTTTAATGCTCGCCTTTTATGTTTTTGATGTCACAGTTTACCTCTTTTTATATTATGTATTCAATAACAAATTATTGTTATCTTTAGTTATTTTTAGGACTCTCTTCCCCTTTAACCTTTATATGAGTTAATTAATTTTTTCGAAATGTCTGTGGAAAACTTCTAGTGTTTCTCAATTAACTTCATTAGATGGAAAAAAAAAGACACTTGTTACTGTTGTACATATGGAACGAGAATCCATTAATTTCTGCTTTATTTTCCAGCATAAATTTGTTGAGTTTTATCAATTGCATTTTTGTGCAGCTATTGAGATGATGATACATTTCTCTCTAGCTCTATTAATAGGACAAAATGAATTTCTTACTCTTGAATAGTCCTTGCATTCCAGAATAAATCCACCATGGTCATGGTGTGTTTGGGCTACTAATAATATATTTAAGATTTTGTGTGGACACTTCAGAATGATTGTGGATTTTTAAAATTATGTTTATTTTTATTTTCTGATGTAAGTGAAATTCTGTGCGGGAGAATTCTCTACAAATTCTCCACAGGAAAAAACACAAGATAATGAAAATGTTATTTCTTCTGAAAACATGAACCTTAATATGCCTCAAATTCATCCTGTGAAACTCTTTTCACGATGCTTAGGAAAAATAATTGAGTCTGAGTTGAATTTAAAAAGGTTTCTGCACCCTTTCTCCTAATGTTTTCTGATAATCATGTGTTTGATTTTTTAAATGAATAAATATTACGTATGTTGAATACTTTGAATTTTTTGATGATGACGTTTAATATACCAAAATATTAAAAAATAATCTGGGAAATGAAGGGAGTTCATTAATTGAATGAATATAATAAATCTTATTTTACTATCTTGTCAACATTATGGTAAGATAAAAGCTGTGTACCATTTTTATGACATATTGTTTTATATGGTTTAGGATGTTCTTTCTTGACAGAGTTCAGCATCTTCAAATGTGGTGTTTTTATTCTCACAGATTTAAAGGGTATTTGGAATATGAGTTTCAGTATTTATAACTCAGTTTATTGACTGAACAATAAGAATGATCATAGTTATGGGTATGGCTTCTTATCAGTTATTGTAATGCATTTGCAAAAATTATCTTTGATGATACTATTGTGCATAATAGTACATAATATTGTGCACTATTGTGCAAAATATAGATGTTCATTTATTCAGTATAAACTAATTGCTCATCTAATTCCATGCTAATGTCTACCAACTAAGTCCTTTTAATGAGGTTGAGAAAAATAGCAACATATATGCTTAAGCCCCTGGATGAGACTATTTACTTTCTGTATTATGATATCAGTTTGTTGATAATAGCCATCACTGAATGCACATCTTATATTGAACTTTGCAGTATATGGAAAATAAAATGAATATTTTCATACAAAGGAAGTCGTATTTACTTCCTTAGTAAATGAGATGGGTTGAATGACTTGTGAATATGATTACATTAAAGCAAATTTATTAATTAGAAAGTATATATGTGTGGATATATATGGGTGTATCTGTAAGTGCTCATGCACAAATGAGTGTGTGTGTATGTGCATGCATTCATGCTTGGGGAATTATTAGGTGTATACTTTAAAATTTTTTATCCTGGAAAAGAGGGGGCAAGATGGCAGAGAACTAGGGAGCTCCATACATTGCACTCGCCCCCATATTTCACACTGAAAAGATCTGAAGCCATAGGAAACCTTACAGAACCCAAGAGATTGGGAGAAAAAAGATGCAGAATCCTCTGAGAAACCTCCTAATGTGAGTGCGAACTGGGGAAGATAAAATCAGGCCAGGATCAGAGACTCAGAGGGACGGGGGCGATCCCCCTCTGCAGGGAGTGAGAGGGGAAAGAGAGGGGCTGAAACTACTCAAGACAGAGTCCCTGTTGCTGGGGAACAGAAAAACCTCCGCTCGGGGCACAGAGGGACCCGGACGCTGGCTTTCCAGCTGACCCAAACAATCCCCAGGAAAACAATCGCGTGTACGCCAAATCCCTGCGTGCCAACTGCCCGTGTGCCAACTGGTCCTGGAGGGGCCGTGCGCCAACTGCTCCTTTGTGGTTCTGGCTCGGCTGGACCCCCAGAGGGGAGACGAAGGGCTTAACACTGGGAGATTTGCCCACGAGTTCATGTTTCGGGTGACAAGACACAGAGGGACACAGTTTCGCCCTCTCCAGCAGACCTGAGGCACCCCCCAGAAAAACCCCTGCCCTTGCTCCCAACCCGACCTGGAGGAGAAGGGAGCAGCGATTCTGGATCCATCCGCAAGGCTAGTCAAGAGGCTTGAAATTGCCCTGAGGGGATCGCCTGCAAGGTTGTGTCTATAGCAATTTCAGTGGGGCGCACAGACTGGGATTTGGAAACTAGGCCAAGCTGGGAATATAGAGGGTGACCCACCTTGGCTGCGCCTCCGGCATGGAGAGTTTACACACCCAAAAAAGTGAGGTGCAGCGCTTGGTTCAAGAAGGGACTTGAGCACCACCACTCTCCTCCCCACAACCACCAAGGCAGAACTCCCACATGACTCATTGGATCAAACCATGCCCATCCCTGCTAGAGAGCTGCCCCCTTCTTTTTTTCTCTCTCTCTCTTTTTTCCAGAACACTGACCTGATTAATTCTGGTCACCAGCTTGCTTAACAGTCATATTTAGTCTATACTTTAGATGTAAATTCTACACCTACCTACCTTTTCATCTCTTTCTCTCAGGAGTAATTAGACTATATAGTTTCTCTGGATAGCAACGCCGTCCTTCTCTCACCTCTCCAACCATATTCCACCCATTATGGTGGAAACTCTTTGAAAAAAGCTTCTTTTAATTTTTTTAAAATCTTTTACTTATTTCTAGGAGAGAGAGAGAGAGAGACAGCATGAGCAGGGGAGGGTCTGAGAGAGAGGGAGTCACAGACCTAATAAGCTCCAGGCTCTCAGCTGGCAGTCAGCACAGAGCCCGATGCGGGGCTTGAACCAACGAACCGGGAGATTATGACCTAAGCGAAAGTTGGACACTTAACCGCCTAAGCCACCCAGGCGCCGCTGAAAAAAGCTTCTTACCCCTTCTGCCTGTTCATTCTATTTCCGATTTTGCCTCATCCCCACCCTGTCTTCTCTCTCTCTATGCTCTTCAACCAGCACTGCATACACACGGCTATTTAATTTTAGTTCGGAAATCTGGTAATATGCTTTAAGCTGTTCTTTGTCCATCAGTTTTCTTCCTTTTCCCTTTTCTTTTCTTCTTTTTGACTTTTTAATGTATTTCTTATTTTCTATTATTCGCCTTCCCTCCTCCGTCTTTTCTCTTAACTTTGTTTTCCCTCTCGGTTTGCATTTCTTTTGGAATTTTCTGTGTGTTTGTGTGCCTCTGTTCCCTGTGTGTTGGTCTGTCTGTTTTCTTCTTCAGGGCTACCTAAAGAAACAAGCCAAAGTACACATGGTGGAGAGTCCCAAATATCACTACGAGCAAGAAAATAAATAACCAAGGTCTCAGCAAGAGAAACCAAGAGATACCATTCAAAAACACTCTCTGAAAGGATAGGCCCTGAACAGTCAGAGTCTTCTTGGGTGCAGCAGCGCTCAAAGGTGCACAGAGCATAAAAAAATCTTTAAAACTAACAAGAGACAGAAAGCTAACCAAAATGATGAAACAAAAGCACTCTCCTCCAAAGAAATTCCAAAAAGAATTCACACCTAAAGAACTGCTCAAAACAGATATAAGCAGCATAACTGAACAAAATTTTAGAACAACAATAATAAAATTAATCGCTGGACTTCAAAAAAGCATAGAGCACATCAAAGAAACTATGGCTACAAACAACTTGGTGCATAAAAATACGCATGATGAGTTTCAAAATGTGGTAAATGAGATACATAATAAATTGGAGGAGTCCAATGCACGGACTGAAGAGGCAAAAAGGAGAATAAGTGATTTAGAAGACAACATTATAGAAAAAGAAGAAACTGAGAAAAAAGAGACAAACTGATCCAGGAACAGGAAAGAAGAGTTCGAGAGCTCAGCGATATGGTCAAACGCAACAATATCCGTATCATAGGAAACCCAGAAGAGGAAGAGAGAGGGAAAGGTGCTGAAGAAGTCCTGGAACAAATTATAACAGAGAACTTCCCCAATCTGGGGAAGGAAGTAAACGTTGAAATACAAGAAGCTCAGAGGACTGCCCTCAGACGTAATTTGAATCGAACTTCAGCACGACATATCATAGTAAAAATGGCAAAATGTAAGGACAAAGAGAGAATTTTGAAAGCAGCTAAGGAGAAAAGGGCCCTAACATACAAAGGGAAACATATCAGAGTGGTGACAGACCTATCTACTGAAACTTGGCAGACCAAGAAAGAATGGCAGGAGATCTTCAATGTGATAAACAGAAAAAATATGCAGCCAAGAATCCTCTATCCATAAAGCCTGTCATTCAGAATAGAAGGAGACATAAAAGTCTTTCCAAATAAACAGAAATTGAAACAATTTGTCACAACTAAGCCAGCCTTACAAGAAATCCTTGGGGGACGCTCTAAGGGAAGTGTTTCAAGGAACGAAGATATCAGAGACACCAACATAAGCATGAATCCCACAAAGGACCCAACGACTCTAAACCCACATATTTCAATAACAACACTGAATGTAAATGGGCTGAATGCTCCAATCAAAACACAAAGGGTAGCAGAATGGATAAAGAAACCAAAATCTATCTATATGTTATCTACAAGAAACTCATTTTAGACTGGAAGATACCGTCAGATTAAAAGTAAGGGGATGGAGAAATATATATCATGCTACTGGAAATCAAAAGAAAGCCGGAGTAGCTATACTTATATCAGACAAACTGGACTTTAAATTAAAGACAATAACAAGAGCTGAAGAAGGGCATTACATAATAGTTACAGGGTCTATCCGTCAGGAAGAACTAACAATCATAAATGTCTATGCACCGAATATGGGAGCACCTAAATATTTAAAATAATTAGTCACAAACAATCATATAGATAAGAATGTGTTATTAGCAGGGGACTTTAATACTCCACTCACAGCAATGATAGGCCAACCAGACAGAAAATCATTAAAGAAATAATGGACTTGAAAGACACATTGGACCAGACGGATCTGACGGATATATTTAGAACTTAACATACTGAGGCCAGGGAATTTACTTTCTTCTCAAGTGCGCATGGCACATTCTCCAAGATAGATCACATACTGGGACATAAAGCAGCCCTCAATAAATATTAAAGAATTGAGAGCATACCATGCACACTCTCAGATCATAATGCTTTGAAACTTGAAATCAATCACAGGTGAAGTCTGGAAAACCTCCAAAAACATGGAGGTTAAAGAACACCCTACTAAAGAATGAATAGGCCAATCAGGCAATTAGAGAGGAAATTAAAAAAATATATGGAAACAAATGAAAATGAAAACACAACAATCCAAAACCTATGGGATGCGGCAAAGGCAGTCCTAAGAGGAAAGTCCATTGCACTCCAGGCCTATTTCAAGAAATTAGAAAAAGTGCACGACCAAAATCTAACAGCTCGCCTAACGGAACTAGAGACAGAGCAACAAGAACGCCCTAAACCCAGTAGAAGGAGAGAAATAGTAAAAATCAGAGCAGAAATATACTAATAGGGACCAAAGAAACAACTGAATAGATCAATGAAACCAAGAGTTGGTGTTTTGAAAAAATAAACAAAATTGACAAATATCTAGTCAGGCTTCTCAGAAAGAAAAGAGAAAGCACCCAAAAAGATAAAATCATAAGTGAAAATGGACTTATTACAACCAACCTCTCAGAAATACAAGCAATTATCAGGGAATACTATGAAAACTTATATATCAAAAATCTCCCAACAAATAAGAGCCCTGGACCTGATGGCTTCCTTGGGAAAATCTACCAGACACTTAAAACAGAATTAATACCAATTCTTCTCAAGCTATTCCAAAAAATAGAATTCGAAAGAAAACTCCTGGACTCATTTTAAGAAGCCAGCATCACTCTGATTCCCAAGCCAAACAGAGATCCACCCAAAACAGAGAACTACAGGCCAATATCCTTCATGAATACGGATGCAAAAATCCTCAACAAGATCCTTGCAAATTGAATCCAACAGCACATAAAAAGAATTATCCACCAAGATCAAGTGGGATTCATTCCTGGGTTACAGGGCTGGTTCAACATTTGCAAATCAATCAATGTGATACATCACATCAACAAAAGAAAAGACAAAAACCATATGATCCTGTCGATACATGCAGAAAAAGCATTTGACAAAATACAGCATCCCTTATTAATAAAGACTCTAAAGAAAGTCGGCATAGAAGGAACTTACTTAAACATCACAAAAGCCATCTATGAGAAACCTTCAGCTAACATCATCCTCAACGGGGAAAACCTGAGAGCTTTCCCCCTGAGATCAGGAACACGACAGGGATGTCCACTCTCACCACTGTTGTTTAACATAGTGCTGGAAGTCCTAGCATCAGCCATCAGACAACAAAAGGAAATCAAAGGCATCAGAATTGGCAAAGAGGAAGTCAAACTTTCACTCTTCGCAGATGACATGATACTCTACATAGAAAACCCGACAGACTCCACCAGAAGCCTACTAGAACTGATCCAAGAATTCAGCCAAGTTGCAGGGTACAAAATCAACGTACAGAAATCGGTTGCATTTTTATACACCAACAATGAAGCAACAGAAAGAGAAATCAAGAAACTGATCCCATTCACAATTGCACAAAAAACCATAAAATACCTCGGAATAAACCTAACCAAGGATACAAGAGATCTGTATGATGAAAACTATAGAAAACTTATGAAGGAAATTGAAGAAGACACAAAGAAATGGAAAAACATTCCATGCTCATGGATAGGAAGAATAAATATAGTTAAGATGTCATTACTACCTAAAGCACTCTACACATTCAATGCAATTCCAATCAAAATTGCACCAGCATACTTCTCAAAACTAGAACAAACTATCCAAAAATTTGTATGGAACCACAAAAGACCCCGAATAGCCAAAGTAATACTGAAAAATAAAACCAAAACGGGAGGTATCACCATCCCAGACTTTAGCCTCTACTACAAAGCTGTCATCATCAAGACAGTATGGTATTGGCACAAAAACAGACACATAGACCAATGGAACAGAATTGAGAACTCAGAAGTGGACCCAAAAGTATACAGCCAACTGATCTTTGACAAAGCAGGAAAGAATATCCAATGGAAAAAAGACAGCCTTTTTAACAGATGGTGTTGGGAGAACTGGACAGCAACATGCAGAAGAATGAAACTAGATCATTTTCTCACACCATGCACAAAAATAAACTCAAAATGGATAAAGGACCTGAACGTGAGACAGGAAACTATCAACACCCTAGAGGAGAAAGCAGGAAACAACCTCCTTGACCTCCACCGCAGCAACTTCTTACTTGACACATCCCCAAAAGCAAGGGAATCAAGAGCAAAAATAAACGATTGGGACCTCATCAAGATTAAAAGCTTCCGCACGGCAAAGGAAACAATCCAGAAAACTAATAGGCAACCAACGGAATGGGAAAAGATAGTTTCAAATGACATATCAGATAAAGGGTTAATATCCAAAATCTATAAGGAACTCAACAAAACCCACGCCCGAAAAACAAACAACCCAGTGAAGAATTGGGCAGAGGATATGAACAGACATTTCTCCAAAGAGGACATCCAGATGGCCAACAGACACATGAAATAATGCTCAGCATCCCTCCTCATCAGGGAAATACAAATCAAAACCACACTGAGATACCACCTCACGCCAGTCAGAGTGGCTAAAATGAACAAATCAGGAGACTCTAGATGCTGCCGAGGATGTGGAGAAACGGGCACCTCCTACACTGTTGGTGGGAATGTAAACTGGTACAGCCCCTCTGGAAAACAGTGTGGAGGTTCCTCAAAAAATTAACAATAGAACTCCCCTATGACCCAGCAATAGCACTGCTAGGAATTTACCCAAGGGATATAGGAATGCTGATGCATAGGAGCACATGTACCCCAATGTTCATGGCAGCACTCTCAACAATAGCCAAAACATGGGAAGTCTAAGTGTCCGTCAACGGACAAATGGATTAAGAAGATGTGGTTTATGTATACGATGGAATATTACATGGCAATGAGAAAGAATGAAATCTGGCCATGTGCAGGAACATGGATGGACCTTAAGGTGTTATGCTGAGCTAAATAAGTCAGGCAGAGAAGGACAGCCACCATATGTTTGCACGTATAGGCGGATTAGGAGGAACTTATTGGAGGACCATGGGGGAGAAGAAGTGGGGAAATAGTGGGGGAGAGGGAGAGTGGCAAACCATGAGAGACTCTTGAATGCTGAGAACAAACTGAGGACTGATGGGTGTGGGGTGGGGAGGGGGGAGATTGACATGGAGGGGGGCACTTGTGTGGATGAGCACTGGGTGTTATATGGAAACCAACTTGATAATAAACTATTTGTAAAAAATTAAAAAAATAAAAGTGCTGATAAACATTAAAAAAATAAAATAAAAAAATAAAATTCTTTATCCCACTGGTCATTTTCTTCAAATATCAGCAATATCTTAAGATTCGATATAACATGCATTCTAACATTGTAATGCTAACATTACTAAATTAAATAGATGTGTATTTTTGTATTTATTTAGGTTTTAAGGTTTAAAAAATTTTTTTCTAATGTTTTATTTATTTCTAAGAGAGAGAGAGACACCGTGAGCAGGGTAGGGTCAGAGAGAGAGGGAGTCACAGACTCTGAAAGAGGCTCCAGGCTCTGAGCTGGCAGTCAGCACAGAGCCTGACGCGGGGCTCGAACCCACAAACCGCGAGATCATGACCTAAGCGAAAGTCGGACGCTTAACCAACTAAGCCACCCAGGCGCCCCAGGTTTTAAGCTTTTGACTGCCTGATATCATTTGAAATTCAAAAACACTATTATTTACAATTCTATTCTTACAGTTGTTTTCACTTCTTAGAAATGTACTTTTCTAAGCTAATCCATTTTATTAATCCTTCAGATTCTACTGTGAATTTGCACTGGTATAAAATCTTACTTGGAATATCTGGAATAATAAATGGTATTCTAGTTTTGACTTTGATCTCCCTGTTCTTACTGGGTAAGTTGAAAGTTTTTAAATAAAAATATCTAAATGTTTCATTTTTCTTACTACTCTTTTCATATTCACTCATTCACTTATTTTCTGTTATGTTAACAAAGGCTTAACTAGAAACTACTCTGTATAAAGCCATATATCATTCTCCATAGTACTGTATTTAATATGTAGTCAAATCAGGTGATTTCTTGTTGTCAAGTGGCATACAGTCTATTAGGAAGAAAATGTGTGTGTGTGTGTGTGTGTGTGTGTGTGAAGTATGTGTTTGGAAACAATATTTTTGAATTTCTTAGAAACCTGTGAATAAATAGAATTCCATGATTTTTCTTAAAAATATAGGTTTTTAGGGGCGCCTGGGTGGCTTGGTCGGTTAAGCGTCCGACTTTCGCTTGGGTCATGATCTCTTGGTTCGTGGGTTCGAGCCCCGCGTCAGGCTCTGTGCTGACTACCAGCTCAGACCCTGGAGCCTGTTTCAGTCTGTGACTCCCTCTTTCTCTGACCCTCCCCTGCTCATGCTGTCTCTCTCTCTCTCTCCTAGAAATAAATAAAAACATTAAAAAAATATTTAAAGGTTTTATCTAAGATTATATTTAGTTTATTCTTTTGTCCAACAAATATTTACTGAACAATTAATATACCCCAAGCATTACTACAAATATTTACTGCCCTCCTCCACCCCCCAAAAAGGAATAAGGAAGGTCAGGAATCCTTAATGAAGGAAATAGATTTTAAATAAATAATTATGGTAGGTTTGGCTAAACACAGAATGATAGGTTTCGACAAAACATTAAGAAAGCATGGCAAGAGCATATAGCGGGAATTTTGCTTGATTTACTACCAAATCACCAGTTCTTAGGACAATGCCTGGCACAGAATAGATCCTCAGCCAATACGTATTCTGCAAATGAATTAATTGTGTCATACATGAAGTTACTCTCATTAAATGAACATGAAAATAAGAAACATTCTAGTTAGTCCTTCAGATGTTTCTTGATCCAATCATCAGAATCATTCCAAAGAATTTGTCTCTGAACATTGCACCGAAAAGATATTTGCCCTATGTTAAAATAATACTGGTTTTAAGTTTCTCAGGGAGTATTGCAAAAATGCCAAAGAAGAAATAATTCAAATCTCACACAACATGATGACATTGGAAACCCAAAAATGAGTAATGGCACAAGAGGAGATATGAGTAATAAGGACAGAAGCCACTGTGGTTCAAAAGCTGCGGACCACACAGGTATCTCCCCAGGCTTTGGCTTGTCTTGATTCCAATTGTTTTGGCTTTTGAAGTTTGAAAAATCGTACTTAACAGGTATGCAATAGATTAAGAAATATTTGATATAAATCTGTTTTTTTATTTAAAGCTTCATCTATGTATAATTGATTATTCTTTCTTCAGTGGGAAGATAGCTGTAAAAAAAGAACAAAATAGGGGTGCCTGGGTGGTTCAGTCATTTAAGCATCCAACTTTAGCTGAGGTCATGTTCTCACAGTTTGTGAATTAGAGCCTTGTGGTGGGCTCTTTGCTGACAGCTCAGAGCCTGGGGTCTGCTTCAGATTCTGTGTCTCCCTCTCTCTCTGCTCCTCCCCTGCTCATGCTCTGTCTCTCTTTCTCAAAAAATAAACATTAAAAAAATTATTTAAAAAAGAACAAAACAAATAGGCTCTTCCCTTCAGGAATTTAAAATCAAATTGAGACACATAAATACGGAAAGTTAACTGTAATTATAAGGCAGTATATAAATAAGCTGTAAATAACTATGTCTCTTATTTATTCTGTTTTGAAATATAAAATGAATAAAAGCGATTATACACCACATATTATCCATTATGATTTTATGCTTAGAACTTACAATCACATAAAATTTTGGAAAACTGTCCTTTCTGCTTCCGATTATTTCCAGTTTAACTTTAAAACACTTACCTTTCTGAGCCTTCAACATTTACTTTATGGTCTATGTGAAAAGTGTGCTGATTAATTTATCTTATAATTATTTATCAAAGGATTTTCTTTACCCCATTAGTTTGTGGTTCTCTTGGTCACATATGACCAAGTAATTGACATAGTATAATTTTAACACATATTTTACACTCTGACTAGCGATTGCATCATTGTGTTGGGTATTACAGTAGAGCTTTTTCAGCAGTTAAGAACCATGAAACTGTTATAAAGTCAGTCTAAATACTGTATATCTGACTGTAGGATATTCATTTCCTATTACTTTTTTTTAATTGAAGAAATACAATTATTTATATATTTATGAAGTTAACCATTTAAAATAATACAGTTCAATGGCACTAGGACATTTGAATGTCAAACTTCCAGTGGCCTTTTTTGAGCAAATGGACAAGGTGTTCCTAAAATTCATATAAAATTGCAAGAAATCCTGAATAGCAAGAACAACATTGAAAAAGAAGAATATATTTGGAAGATTCACATTGTCCAATATCAAAACTTAATGGGGGTGGAGAGAATGAATACTGATTGCTTAATATTTATGAGGTTTCATTTCACGGTGATGAAAATATTTTGGAATTAGGTAGTAGTTATACTTGCACATTGTGGACATACTAAAAACTCATGAACTTTAAAATGGTTATGATGGTGAATTTTAAGTTACATGAATTTTCAATAAAAAAAGAGATTTTAATGGCCATAAATTTGAATATACCTACAGTTTACTTTCCCTCCTTGTTATGCTAAAGTCTCAGATATTTTCAATTTAAGACCTCAGTTTAATTTTAATTTAAGAAAACTGAGGAATATAAACTTGTAATTATATAGTGATTGAAAAAACTAAATTCCTGATATTATTTAATATCAAAAAGGAATTGTTAAGGATTTATGCACATAAAGCAAGGAGAGAAATCCTAAAGCTTTATATGGTTAAATTATAAGAAAATGATATAAATAATATTTAATCTCTAAAGTAACATTAATGTAACATGCAGCTTAATGGTTCATGTTATTTTAGTCATTACATTAGATTTGGGCATGAAAAGAAATCCCCTTTTGTCTAAGTCTTGCTTCATCTTACTAAATTGGTTTCCCAAGAATTATCATTTGTTTTTGGACGCCTTGTAAATCTGAACACTTTGCTGTGAGTGATTATATCATACAGCTCCACTCTTATTCATATGACACGTAAGTATTCAATTTTCAGAGATACACATGTAATTTGATTTTATTTGTTTCCTTTGTTTCGCTACAGGATTGTGTCCATCAGAATGGCTCAAATATCAAGAAAAGTGTTATTGGTTCTCTGTCGAAATGTAAAGTTGGAGTGACAGTTATGGGTATTGTTTGGGAAGAAAATCTCATCTACCAATCAGGATGAACTTGAACTGGTAAGTGGTTTAGGGTCAGGGTTAGGGCATTAAAGTTTCTGTGTTGTTAAAAATGACCGAAGTCAGGGCACCTGGGTGGCTCCCCTCGGTTAAATATCTGACTCTTGGTTTCAGCTTAGGTCATAATTTCAGTTTCGTGGGGTCCCAGCTCTGCACTGTTAGTACAGAGCCTGCCTGAGATTCTCTGTCTCCCCCTCACTCTGCTGCTACCCAACTCATGCTGTATCTGTCTCTCTCAAAAATAAATAAATAAATAACTTTTAAAAATGGCTTACCATACATTTCTTCCCACCCTTCCAGTAAATTATCATTTATCGTGATTACTGAGTTTTTGGCATCTTCCTAAGCTTTGTGCTCAAAGCCAGTGCCTCACTTGACTCATGCTAGCCCTGGATTGAATACGTGTATTCGTGTATATGTACATTTATAACAAATGTACAGTGTGTGCAAATAAATTATGAATTGATTGCTATAATAAAATGCTCATGCAGGATGCTAATTGCCCAATAAAATTCTAAATCTTATTTCATATGTCTGAACTATTAAAATATTCTGTTCATTTATTTGTTACTCACTTTTTAGGCTTTTATACAGAAAAACCTAAAACAATCAATCTACGTGTGGATTGGGCTTAACTTTACATCTCTGGAAAGGACATGGACCTGGGTGGATGTTCTCCTTTAGATTCAAAGACGTGAGTCTTTCCCAAAAGACTATCTAATTTGCTGCCTATTGTAGAACTTATCTTCATAAAGCACTTCTAAGTTCACCAAAATTAACTCTGAAATAGTTCTCAACACTAAAGAATTTGAAAGGATGAAAATCAAGTTAATATTCCCTGGAGTAATGATGGATACTTTGGTTTTGTTCTCAAAGCAAAAGATTTGAAAACAGTAATGTGCAGTTATTGTTTAAAACTACACCACATAGAACAATGGAAAGACAAGAACAAGGACAAAGGAACAAATGTACTCTCAGCTCTATAATTTCTAAGCAGATTCTCTAGAAATTTCTGCCAAATCACAGAAAATAATATTAAGTTACTAAGATATTCTAACTTTCAGTGACTCAAAGTATTTGAAAATGCCCTGAAATTGGAATTACCTTTAGATTAAGGGCCAAAATTAGCCGAAAACACAAATGGATGTCATTAGCAGCGATGATTAACAATGTTTTCATCACTTTTTCTACAGATATGTCATAAAAGGACCAGCGAAAAAAAATAGCTGTGCTGCCACCAAAGATAACAAAATTTACTCTGAAACTTGCAGCAGTGTTTCCAAATGGATTTGCCAATATTAGAGGCTTTTTAAAAACATTGATAGTGAAATAATCAATGATGAAAGCTTTTTGCCTATTAGGTTCTAATATTAGTCTTAAGGAATAAGACTTTAAAACTGAAAACATCAAAATTTCTTCTCTATTTTCCCTCCATCATCTACATTCATCCTAATCTCATAGTAACCCATGTGAATATTTTTATATTTAATCCAGTATGAGTCCATGGACTTATACTTAGGACTTTTAGTCATTTTTCATTTTGTAACAAATGGGATCCAACGTATCTGCTTTTCTGTATTTTGCTTGTTTATTTGTAACAATATGTTATGTTAATTTCATATAATTCTGAGTTGCATTACAGTGTGGACTTGCATATTTTACAGTGTGGATTTTGGTTGACCATTAACTTCCTTCTCAGGTTTTTGCTATTGTAAGCTATGTTGCAATAAACATTCTGAGTATCTTTTTATTTGATTTGATTTTAAAGTTTATTTATTTATTTTGAGAGAAGGGGGATGGGGCAGAGAGAGAGAGGGAGAAAAGGAATCCCAAGCAGTCTCCATACTGTCCACGCAGAGCCACATAGGGTGCTAGATCTCAAGAATTGGGAGATCATGACCTGAGCAGAAATCAAGAGTCGGAGGATAACTGACTGAGCCACCCATGAATATCTTTTTAAATAGAACTTTTATTTCTTTTTCTATTTCCCCCTTAAAGGGGAAATTTTTGACTAAAAATATTAAATGTTTTGTTTGCTTTAGATTTTATACAATTTTAATCTAAATTTGGAAACTGTTACAAACCTATAAGATTACAGGAACAGAGCAAAAGCACTTCCTTTTTTCTGAACCTCTGGAGAATTTCTTGCCAGATTGATACATTTTATTATACTTAAATTTTTTTAACGTTTTTTTTCTTTTAAAAAGTTTTCAAAGGTTTAAGGGGCGCCTGGGTGGCTTAGTCGGTTAAGCGACTAAGCGATAAAATTTAATTTCCTTATAACCTGCAGCCCATTGACAAATAACTTGAGGCTGGCAGAGTAAAACAGTCGCCAGAAACTCCTTACTGTCTTAATGGTAATGCTTTGCTGGAGAGGAAAATACCCTTAGCTTGGGTATTGGAGGCCAATAGCTAGGCCTCCAGGACTCTGGGAGTCTTCTTTAATAAATAAAAGTCCCTTTGGAAATTTCCCCTTGACTTTATGTCCCCCCAACTGCCAAATATATAATCAGTCTCTCTTCTTGAACCCAGGGTGGCTCTTCCTGCCCACAGGTCCTGTCCTTGTGTTTTAATAAAATCACCCTTTTTTGTGTCCCAACGACATCTCAAGAATTCTTTCTTGAACATCGGCTCTGGACACCCCCACACACCGCATTCCGAAACCCCATCAGGTTCTACTCCTGAAGGCAAGACTACATTATATGTTAAGTAACTGGAGAATAAAATAAATAAGTAAACATATAAAAAATAAATAAAATAAAGTATAAAATTAAAAAAATAACAACAGCAATAAAAGAAAAGTAACACCTCTATTTAAGAGTAGGTAGGAGGGGAAGGTAGGAGGTTGACTTCAGTGGGCACCTACCTCCAAGTTTTAAAACTATCTCCTATCACGATGACCTTGAAAAGTTTAATTTCCCTCTGGGTACAGCCGTTTGGCAGACAAAGATGGTGTACGATCTCCCCCTCACCCCAGCTTCACAGAACCCTGTGAGAAATAAGTCCACTGACCCAATCAAGGGAGGGATGCAAAGACTTGAACCCAATGAAGCAAGACTTTAATCAACGTTCTTGCAAGAGCAGGCGTCTGATGGACAGGCACCCTCAGGGAAGTTACAGCAGACAATTTATCTCTTAGCATTCGAGTCCCTCCTCCTCTGGTTCTTAGTTGGTTGAGGACTACAGAGGTTACAGCCTCACCGGGACATCACCTATGTCCATGTAAGGCAAAAAGTAGTCTGATTGGAACAAATGTACATTCCTTGAGGTGACAGAGCTCATGCTCATTGCAAAGCCTATAAAAATGGGTTGTTGGGGCGCCTGGGTGGCTTAGTCGGTTAAGCGTCCGACTTTTGCTTAGGTCATGATCTCGCGGTTCGTGGGTTCGAGCCCCGCGTCGGGCTCTGTGCTGACTGCCAGCTCAGAGCCTGGAGCCTGTTTCAGTCTGTGACTCCCTCTCTCTCTGACCCTCCCCTGCTCACGCTGTCTCTCTCTCTTTCTCCTAGAAATAAATAAAACATTTTAAAAAATAGGTTGTAAACTTATTAACTACACAGCACAGCTTTTAGTTCCTATTTCTGAAAATGAATCATCTCCCTTACTTCTCACAACTCTCCTCCTCTTTTTCTCAGCGGATTTTAGTTCAGATTGAGTTCCGGCCTATCATCCTTATTGCAATATGACCGAATAAAGTCTTTTTCAGTGGAATATTGTTTGGTGCAATTTTTGCTTTGACAAGAAGTGCTTTTGGATTTTGTAAGTATCCCATTCGTCATTAGAATTTCAATCTATTCCTTTTTGTATTTGTATCTTTGTGGACACTCATTTTCATATTTTGTTCAATTTGTGTACTCTATTTTGGGAGGTCAAAGTTTTCGAGACCTAGTCATAGAGGTTAGCTTTGAGGTGACATTTATATCCTTGATCGCCATAATCCTTTTCCGGTTTGTAGTGTTGTTTGTTTGTTTTACGGTAATAACATCAACAGAATACCAGTAACCATTTTTTTCCAATGTTTGAATTGACCTTTATGTTCTAGTCAGGTTCACAAATACTGATTAACAAAATAATGATTAACGAAATATAAAATATATTTTTTGTTTGTCCAAATAATTTGCTTTCCTGCGTACCTTCTAAAATGTTATATTTTATTTTCTGCATCCTCATCTACAATTTAAGCTCTATGTGCAAGAGTTTTTTCCCTGTTTTGATTCCTATTATATCCCTATTATTTAAAGCAATGTCTGATACATAATAGATGCTCAATAAGTATTGGTTGAAAAGTATTTGACAGGTTCTGTGGAGAAAAGTTGTATGTTACTTATGAGAATATAATGTAGGGGGATCTAATGTTTTCCCTTAATTCAGCTAATACATCTTTAAATGTGTGACAAAGAACTGAGATCTAAGTGAGGAGAATTTGGTAGAAGAAAGGGGAAGTTTCCAAGGAGTCCCAGATAAAACAACAATAACCGGAAAGAAGAAAGAAAGAAAGAAAGAAAGAAAGAAAGAAAGAAAGAAAGAAAGAAAGAAGGAAGGAAGGAAGGAAGGAAGGAAGGAAGGAAGGAAGGAAGGAAGGAAGGAAGGAAGGAAGAAAGAAGAAAGGAAGGAAGGAAGGAAGGAAGGAAGGAAGGAAGGAAGAAAGAAAGAAAGAAAGAAAGAAAGAAAGAAAGAAAGAAAGAAAGAAGGAAGGAAGGAAGGAAGGAAGGAAGAAAGAAAGGAAGAAAGAAAGAAAGAAAGAAGGAAGGAAGGAAGGAAGGAAGGAAGAAAGAAAGAAAGAAAGAAAGAAAGAAAGAAAGAAAGAAAGAAAGAGAAAAAGAAAGAATCTTTTGGATTTGTAAGCAAGCATGTTATGTTTTTCTTTTTTGTTTTTGTTTTTTATTTATTTTTAGGAGAGAGAGAGACACGGAATGAGCAGGGGAGGGTCAGAGAGAGAGGGAGTCACAGACTGAAACAGGCTCCAGGCTCTGAGCTGGCAGTCAGCACAGAGCCCGACGCGGGACTCGAACCCATGAACCGTGAGA
The DNA here is from genome assembly GCF_003009895.1 of Hyaena hyaena. Classification (NCBI taxonomy): domain Eukaryota; kingdom Metazoa; phylum Chordata; class Mammalia; order Carnivora; family Hyaenidae; genus Hyaena; species Hyaena hyaena. The sequence goes on from NW_024082272.1 coordinate 120,608, forward strand.
TCATGACCCAAGAGAAAGTCGGACGCTTAACTGACTAAGCCACCCAGGCGCCCCAGGCATGTTATGCTTTTCAAAACTGGAAAGATAGTGCTACTGGAAGCCAAGAAAGAATAAACTGGGTGTGATTAGGCTGGAAAATAAGAGACGTCTTGTATGTCACTATTTCCACCTTCATTTCAACAGCATATAGAACCCAATAAAAGTTTTGAGTTAGCAGAGTAATCTGGTCAGTTTTGGGATTTGGAGATACTTTCCTGGTGTTGTAAAAGGGAATGAAGACGTGCTCCAAGAGGGAGGGGCAAGATGGTGGAGAAATAGGGAGCTCCGTACCTGCACTCACGCCCATGCATCACACAGAAAAGATCTGAAGCCATAGGAAACCGTACCAAACCCAAGAGACTGGGAGAAAAAGGATGGCAGATTCCACTGAGAAAGCCTTCTAACGTGAGTGCGAAGAAAGCCTTCTAACGTGAGTGCGAACTGGGGAAGATAAAATCGGGCCTGGATAGGAGACTGGAGGGACGGGCCACGCCCCTCTGTGGGGAATGAGAGGGGGAAAAAGAGAGTCTGAAACAGAAAAACCTCCGCTCGGGGGAAAAACCTCCGCTCGGGGTGTAGAAAAACTTTGCATACAAAATACCTGCGCTTCAGGCCCCCCTACCCCCAAACTCCAACTAGCCCCGGCGGGGCTGCTCTCCCAGTTTGCTTCTTTGTGCTGGCTACTGGCTGGCTGGGAGAGGTTGCACGCCTGCAGCCATTGCCCTCTTGGTGGGCTTGGACCCCTGGAAGAGGCGCACATAGACACCGGCGTCCGTTATTCTAGCTGGCTGGAACTCTAGAGGGAAGGCAAAGAGCTAAAAACTGGCAGATTTGACCACGAGTTCGTGTTTTGGGTGACGAGACACAGAGGGAACTTGATTTCCTCACTCCAGTGGGTTCAGACACCGGCAGACAAAGCCCCCAGCCCCGCCCAGCCTCCCCAGGCCGACTCAGGGAGAAGGGAGCAGCGGCTTCTGGCTCCACCCCCAGAGCTAGCCTGGAAGCTTGGAATTGCCCTGAGGGGGTTGCCAGGAGATCGCCTGAGGCAATTTCAGGGGGGTGCTTGGCCTGGGATTTGGAGGCTGGGACTGGCCTGGGTTGAAAAGCGCAACAAACTTTGGCTGAGCCACTGGCCCAGGAAGTTTACACACCTATAAAAGCGAGATGGAGCGCCACCACTCTCCTCCCTACAACCGCCAAGGCAGAACCCCCACCAGACGCATTGGATCACACCACACCCATCCCTGCTTGAGAGCTGCCCTCCTCCCTTTCCCCTTCTTTGTTTTTGTTTTTGTTTTTTCTTTTTCTTTTTTTCTTTTTTTCTTTTTTTCCACAGAACACTGACCTGATTAGCTCTGGTCATTGGCGTGCTTAAACAATCAAATTTAGTCTATTCTGTAGATGTAAATTCTACACCTCCCGAACTTTTCATCTCTTTCCCTCAGGAGTAATTTCTATATATAGTTATAGACTATATAGAAACTATATATATGCAGACTATATAGTTTCTCTGGATAATACCAGCGTCCTTCTCTCACCTAGCCAACCATACTACACCTTTTAACTCTTTGAAAAAAGCTTCTTATCCCTTCTGCCTGTTCATTCTATTTCCAATTTTGCTTCATTCCCACCCCCACCCCCGCCCTGTCTCTCTCTCTGTCTCTATGCTCTTCAACCAGTACTGCATACATCCAGATATTTAACTATAGCTGGGAAATCCGGTTATATGCTATAAACCGTTCTTTGTCCATGGTATTCTTCTTTTTTCCTTTTCTTTTCCTCCTTTTGATCTTTTTATGTATTCTTTGATTTTCTATTATTCGCCCTCCCTCCTCGGTCTTTTCCCTTAACTTTTTCGCTGTCCCTCTCAGTTTGCATGTTAGTCGGATTTGTCTGTGCGTTTGTGTGCCCCTGCTCCCTGTGTGTTTGTCAGTCTGTTTTCCTCTCCAGGGCTACCTCAAGAAACAAGCCAAAGTACACATGGTAGAGAAGCCCAAATATCAAAAAAAGTAGGAAAACAAAATAACCAAGGTCTCAACAAGAGAGACAAAGAGATACCATTCAAAAAACACTATCTGAGAGGATATGCCCTGGACAGTCAAAGAGTCTTCCTGGATACAGAGGGCCTCACAGATGCAGAGAGCATAACAGGTCTTTAAAACTAACAAGAGCCAGAAAACTAACTAAAATGACAAGACAAAAAAGCTCTCCCCGAAAGAAACTCCCAGAAGAACTGACAGCTAATGAACTGCTCAAAACAGATATAAGCAGCATAAATGAACAAGATTTTCGATTAATAATCATAAAATTAATAGCTGGGCTTGAAAAAAACATGAGGGACATCAAAGAAACTATGTCTACAGACAAAATGGAGAATATAAATAGGCATGAAGAATTTAAAAATGCGATAAATGAGATACATCATAAATTAGAGGCCTCCAATGCACGGATTGAAGAGGCAGAAAGAATCAGTGATTTAGAAGACACCATTATAGAAAAACAAGAAGCTGACAAAAAAAGAGACAAACTGATCCAGGAACAGGAAAGAAGAATTCGAGAGCTCAGCGATACGGTCAAACGCAACAATATCCATATCATTGGAATACCAGAAGAGGAAGAGAGGGGGAAAGGGGCTGAAGGAGTCCTGGAACAAATTATAGCAGAGGACTTCCCCAACCTGGGAAAAGAAGTAAACATTGAAATACAAGAGGCTCAGAGGACCCCCCTCAGATGTAATCTGAATCAACCTTCTGCAAGGCATATCACAGTAAAAATGGCAAAATATAAGGACAAAGAGAGAATTTTGAAAGCAGCTAGGGAGAAAAGGGCCCTAACATACCAAGGCAAACCATTCAGAGTGGTGACAGACCTATCTATTGAAACTTGGCAGGCCAGAAAAGAATCTTCTGGCAGGAGATCTTCAATGTGATGAGCAGTAAAAATATGCAGCCAAGAATCCTTTACCCAGCAAGCCTGTCATTCAAAATAGAAGAAGAAATAAAAACCTTTCCCAATAAACAGAAATGGAAAGAATTTGTCACCACTAAGCCAGCCCTACAAGAAATCCTGAGGAGGATGCTCTGAGGGAAATGTTGCAAGGAACAAAGATACCAGAGACACCACCACAAGCATGAACTCCACAAAGGACACAAAGACTCTAAACCCACATATCTAAATAATAACACTGAATGTAAATGGGCTGAATGCTCCAATCAAAAGACACAGGGTAGTAGAATGGATAAAAAAAAAAATCCATCTATATGCTGCCTACAAGAAACTCATTTTAAACTGGAAGATACCTTCAGATGAAAAGTAAGGGGATGGAGAAATATCTATCATGCTACAGGAAATCCAAAGAGAGCCGGAGTAGCTATACTTTTATCAGACAAACTGGACTTTAAAGACAATAACAAGAGATGAAGGGCATTATATAACAGTTACAGGGTCTATCCATCAGGAAGAACTAACAATCATAAATGTCTACGCACCGAATATGGGAGCACCTAAATATATAACACAATTAATCACAAAGAGAAACAGGCTCAAAGATAAGAATGTGCTAATAGCATGGGACTTCAATACTCCACGTAGAGCAATGGATAGGTCAACCAGACAGAAAATCACTAAAGAAATAATGGACTTGAAAGACACATTGGACCAGATGGATCTGATAGATATATTTAGAATGCTACATCCTGAGACCAGGGAATTTACTTTCTTCTCACGTTCGCATGGCACATTCTCCAAGATAGATCATATACTGAGATATAAGCAGCCCTCAATAAATATAAAAGAATCGAGATCATACCATGCACACTCTCTGATCATAATGCTTTGAAACTTGAAATCAATCACAGGAAGAAGCCTGGAAAACCCTCAAAAACATGGAGGTTAAAGACCACCCTAAAAAGAATGAATGGGCCAATCAGGCAATTGGGGTGAAATTAAAAAAATATATGGAAACAAACGAAAATGAAAACACAACCATTCAAAATCTATGGGATGCGGCAAAGGCAGTCTTAAGAGGAAAGTACATGGCTCTCCAGGCCTATTTCAAGAAACTAGGAAAAGCGCAAATCCAAAACCTAACAGCTCACCTAAAGGAATTAGAGGCAGAGCAACAAGAACGCCCTGAACCCAGTAGAAGAAGAGAAATAGTAAAAATCAGAGCACAAATAGACAACATAGAGACCAAAGAAATAATTGAACAGATCAAGGAAACCAAGAGTTGTTTTTTTGAAAAAATAAATAAAATTGACAAACGACTAGCCAGGCTTCTCAAAAAGAAAATAGAGAGCACCCAAATAGACAAACTCATGAATGAAAATGGACTTATTACAACCAACCCCTCAGTAATACAGGCAATTATCAAGGAATACTATGAAAAATTATATGCTACAAATAGGACAACTTAGAAGAAATGGACAAAATCCTAAACACACAGGCACTACCAAAATTCACAAGGGAAGAGATAGGAAATCTGAACAGACCCATAACTAGCGAGGAAATCGAATCAGTGATCAGAATCTCCCAAAAAATAAGAGTCCAGGACCAGATGGGTTCCCCGGGGAATTCTACCAGACGTTTAAAACAGAACTAGTATCAATTCTTCTCAAGCTATTCCAAAAAATAGAAATCAAAGGAAAACTCCCGGACTCATTTTATGAAGCCAGCATCACTCTGATTCCCAAGCCAGACAGAGATCCAGCTAAAAAAGGGAACAATAGGCCAATATCCTTGATGAATACGGATGCAAAAATCCTCAACAAGATACTTACCAATCGAATTCAACAGCACATAAAAAGAATCATCCACCAAGATCAAGTGGGATTCATTCCTGGGTTACAGGGCTGGTTCAACATTCGCAAATCAATCAATGTGATACATCACATCAACAAAAGAAAAGATAAAAACCATATGATCCTTTCGATACATGCAGAAAAAACATTTGACAAAATACAGCATCCCTTCTTAATAAAGACCCTCAAGAAAGTCAGGATAGAAGGAACTTACTTAAACATCACAAAAGCCATCTATGAGAAGCCTTCAGCTAACATCATCCTCAACGGGGAAAACCTGAGAGCTTTCCCCCTGAGATCAGGAACACGACAGGGATGTCCACTCTCACCACTGTTGTTTAACATAGTGCTGGAAGTCCTAGCATCAGCCATCAGACAACAAAAGGAAATCAAAGGTTTCAGTATTGGCAAAGAGAAAGTCAAACTTTCACTTTTGCAGACGACATGATGCTCTACATCAAAAACCCGACAGACCAATCTTAAATTGGGCTTAGGTTTTGAGAATGTATTTCTTTTGTTTACTCCTTCAATCATCACTTTACTCCAAGAATTTTCACCTCAAGTTCACACCTTCCTCTCCCAGCAAACAGTTCTGCTCATGGGTTATCTGCTGAGTATTTCTATTTATTCCTACTCAGTTGACTAAAAATGGAAGATGAGGAACAACGCCAGTGTTAAGGGTAATACCAGGTCTCTGTTTTTATACAATTAGTGGACGGTGGTTACGTTTAGAGTACTGAGGAGAGCCTTAACTTGAGGGAAACATTATAAATTAAAGACATATTCAGGGGCAAACCTTAAGAGACTCTTAAAAGAGAACAAACTGGGAGTTAACGGGGGGGATGTCGGTGGGATGTGGGCTAAATGGGTGATAGGTATAAAGGAGGACACTCGTTGTGGTGAGGACTGGGTGTTGTATGTAAGTGATGAATTGCTAAATTCTACTCCTGAAACCAAAAGTACACTGTGTTAACTAGGTAGAATTTAAATAAAAGTTTAAGGGAAAAAGAAGATACAAGTAAGTTGTTGAAATGGAGTCCATGGTTGGATATCACTGTTGAATATGTAAATTTAGAAGTCCTTAAAGTAGATGTTGATCCCTAATGTATAAAGGACATTCCCTAAAACAGAGTCAATGGTACTGTAATAACATAGCATGATGAAAGTTGGAGGCTACATTTGTGTTGAGCATAGCACAATATATAGAGTTGTCAAATTACTATGTTGTACACCTGAAACTATTGTAACATTGTGTGTCAACTATACTTCAATAAAAATGTTTTAATTAAGAAAAAAAAAAGGACATTCCCTAAGAAAGAGTAGGAAGAGATAACACAAAAGACCTAAAATAATAGGAAGACTAACAAATATGGCAGGGACAGAAATCTAAAAGAGCAGAGAAATCAGGGGAATATGATGTCACAGAATTCTTGGAAGACAGTATTTAAAGAAGGACTAGAAAAGAAATGCAAAATTCGGCCTGAGACGACATGTGAGATGTTACCTGAAGCAGGTTCACTGGGTATGGAAATCAGATTGGCGTGACTTGAGAGCCACTTTTGGGCCCTTTTGCAGAATGTAGATAAAACTACATGTGACTAGGCTGGGAGACTGAGAGGACATATTTTCCTTAATTTAAAGAAGGCTCCTAAAACAAGGAAAGGATACCCTACCTTAGGCTTATATCTGAGAAGGTGAAACATAGAAATGGAAATAAGCTGATCTTGATAATACAAAGTATCAGATTGCCGGGGGTGCCATAACAAGGTACCACAAATTGAAGGATTTACAATAACAGAATTTTATTGTCTCACAGTTGGGGAGACTAAAAGTCCAAGATCAAGGTGTCTACTGGGTCATGCTCTCTCATATTGCTCTAAAGGAGAATCCGCTCTTGCCACTTCTGGCTTCTCACAATAGCTGGTAAGCCTTGGCATTTCTTGAGTTATAAACATATCACTTCAGTCATGTGGCTGCTTTTTCTCCATGCGTCTTCACATAATCTTCCCTTTGTGAGTGTCTGTCACTGAATCCAAATTTTCCCTTCTTATAAGGACTCCAGTCTTATAGAGATCTGGGCCCATCCTAATGATTTCATTTTATCTATTACATTTTTCAAGACTGTATAAATGAGGTCACATTCTGAGGTGCTGAAGGTTAGGACTTCAACTTGGGGATGTAATTAAAGTCATAACAGAGAGGAAGTAAAATTTTATTAAAACTATACATGACTAAAGTTTATAAATATGACTACTACCATATGGAATAGAATTCATTGTTTTTCATATTAAATATGTATAAATAACTATTAAATAACTGAACAAGATTATTAGGATCTACAACTAAAAAGAACCTATGTGATTACTGACTGATAAATATTTGATCTTGTAAAGGTCCGACAGATTCTAGGACGTTTTGGTGGGGGGGGGGGGTTGGGCATAGCTTCTGTTCAAACAATCTGATTAAAATGTATTACAGAATTCACGAGCCCATGAGAGGTATTGCAATCTATCTATAAATATTCAGAATAGGGGAAAGAGGAGATGCATAATCATGCCTTCGCTTTTTGTCCAGTGAGTGTGCAAGGAAGTTTTTCATAGTGTCCACACATCACTTCTTCACAGTCAGGTCCAAGAAGCATCTCTGCCTTCTTTATTGCTAAGTGCATCTCTTCTGGCTACATTCATTCCTCATGAGAAAAAGGTAGCAATGCTGTTATTATTCACACTATCATGGCTCTTAAATATTTGTTTTTAAATGAATGTTTTTAAACAAAAGCACTTAAAACATGCATCTCCTTGAATTCGCATGTGATTCATTCGGATTACATTATCACATCACATTCTTCATAAATATTCTTTTCCAGTGATTCTCAGGTTGGTGCTATGGTACATTGGTGATTACAAATGTAAATCAAATCTAAAATATGCATAAAATGTGAACAGTAATTTTTCAGTTATATTCAATTTATCGTTCACAATTTGATACCATACAGGTAAAAAAACACATCTTCCAATCATGTCTTCATTGATTTATTGGAACCTTACTCCTTGCCTATCTAGAGTAAATTTTAGGGGGGCACCTGGGTCGTTCAGTCGGTTAAGCGAATGACTTCAGCTCAGGTCATGAACTCATGGTTCATGGGTTTGAACCCCACATTGGGCTCTGTGCTGACAGCTCAGAGCCTGGAGCCTGTTTCAGATTCTGTGTCTCCCTCTCTCTCTGACCCTCCCTTGCTCACGCTGTCTCTCTCTCTCAGAAATAAATAAAAAACATTTTAAAAAATTAGAATAAATTTTAGGACAATTACATTCATGAATTTATATGTAGGAATATTAAAAAATAAATATCAGAATAAATCAATTTAGAATAAATATGATATAACATTATGACCAATTTAAATTTTATCTAGCAATACAATGTAGTTATTTAACATTAGAAAACTTATGCGTCACTAACCACATTGAAAGATTAAGGAAGAAAAATAAAATAGATACAGGAAACAAAAAACAGATAAGAAAATTCAAAGTACCTTTCTATAAAAAAATTTTTTTTTAGGGAACAAGAAGAGAAAACATTAGCCTTCGCTTAAAAAAGTGTATAAAAAATGAGATAAAACACTGGTAATGTTGATATGTTAGAAAGATTTTCTTTAAAATGTGAAACAAATACAAAATGTTCACTGTCAATATTATCCTGATGGTCCTACACATTTTAAAAAGATAAGAATTAAGTAACAGTTATAAGAAAAAATAAAACTGCTGTCATTAGGGTTATGTTTTACAATATTTAAAAGAATCCACAAATTATTAGCAATTAAGAGTTTTCAGAATGTATGTTTAACAGAATAACCAAAACAGTTACATTTCCATATATAAAACAACTATTTTAAAAATTAATAAAATAACATAATTGCAATAACATAAACAGCAGATACATTCAATAGGGGCACATATAATAAATAACATACATGAATCATTAAAAAATTACAAATCACACAGGAAGACCAACACCAATACAAAACATATAAATGAATAAAGAATAACATCGTAAACACAATGCTCCTCAAAGTGGCCTATAGATCCTGTGAAATTATAAGATTCTTCTAAAATACTGCAGAAAACCAAAGATCCAGGCCATCTGAAAAGTAGAAAAATAAGTTGGAAGAAGTTATTTGAGCAACCATCAAGACGGATTGGCGGGTTATAACATGAAAGCAGTGGCGTTGAAAATTAACTTATACAGAGGGAGAGAAAAACAATTACAAAAAAAATCACCCATTGTACCTGTATTGTAACACCACTATCGAAACATGAATTTACTGCATTGTCTTCCTGCAAATCCATTTTCTGTCTGTGTAGCATCTGGCTGTTGCTGCACCAACATTATCGAGGTAAGCACATCTTTCATTTCCTCTCACAGAAAACCTATGGTAAAGGGGTTAAACACCATGTATTAAAAACTCCTATGATTTGGGGGCACTTGGATGGCTCGGTCTATTGAGTGACCACCTCTTGATTTTGGCTCAGGTCATGATCCAGGGTCGTCGGATCCCTGCATCCAGCTCTGTGCTGAGCATAGAACATGGTGAAGATTCTCTAAGGGCGCCTGGGTGGCTCATTTGGTTAACTGTCTGACTGCAGTTCAGGTCATGATCTCACGGCTTGTGGGTCAGGCTCTGTGCTGACACTCAGCAGGAATCTGCTTCAGATACTGTGCCCCCCCCTCCGCCCCTACCCCACTTGCACTCTCTCTCTTCTTCAAAAATAAATAAACTTAAAAAAAAAAAAGATTCTCTCTCCCTCTCTTCCCGTCTGTCCCTTTCCCCCATTTGCACTCTTTCTGTCTAAAATAAAAATAAAAATAGTTTTTTTTAATCCTGTGATTTCTCCCTTGTCCAATGACCCCCTTTTAAAAAATATATCTGTCCAGAGTCCTAAAAAAATGTGCTGTGGATCAGTCCTCTCTTGTTAAGGGGAAGATATCTGTACCAAATTAGACTTTAAGAGTCTCTCTTCCAAGAGTTTATACTTATTAAACTGAGATTAAGATAGTTCTGTGATCGGGGCGTCTGGGTGGCTTAGTCGGTTAAGCGTCCGACTTTCGCTTAGGTCATGATCTCGCGGTTCGTGGGTTCGAGCCCCGTGTCGGGCTCTGTGCTGACTGCCAGCTCGGAGCCTGGAGCCTGTTTCGGAGTCTGTATCTCCCTCTCTCTCTGACCCTCCCCTGCTCACGCTGTCTCTCTCTCCTAGAAATAAATTAAAAAATATTAAAAAAAAAAAAAAGATAGTTCTGTGAAGGGGCACTTGGGTGGCTCAGTCCATTGAGCATCCGACTTCAGCTCAGGTCATGATCTCACTGCTGGTGGGTTTGAGCCCCTTGTTGGGCTCTGTGCTAACAGCTTGGAGCCTGGAGCCTGCTTTGGATTCTGTCTCTATCTCTCTCCACCTCCCCTGCTCACTCTCTATCTCTGTCTCTCAAATGTAAAAAAAAAAAATTAAAAACATTTTTTAAAAGATAGTTCTGAGTAATTAGTGGAACTATCAGTGTAAACAAACCAATAATCCTTAACCCAGGGTGATTTTACCTTCTGTTCCCTAGCCTCCCCAAATACGCACACGCACGCAAGTGACACTTGGCAACGTCTGGAGACACTTTGCTTTGTCACAAGAGGAGGGTTGGGGGGTATGGGGATTGCCTAATAGGAAGAAGCCAGAGATACTGTTAATATCCTCAAATGCACAAGACTACTGTGCACCCCTCCCCTCCCCACAACAAAGAATTATTCAGTCCAAAATGTCAATGTGTTGCTGTTGACAAATTCTAATATAAACTAAGTGACTAAGTAGGTGGCAGTCGCCATTTGGGTTGTTATGCTAAGGTCATGTGTGCGGTAAACTTAGGTTTTTAGATCCAACTTTCTACATTGCAGAATGGAAGACATGAAGCCCTTATATTCACGTTAAAATGAATAGTAAGTTTAACTTGAACTGAAAGAGATCTCAGCCAACAGGTAACAGGAAGTTTGAAGAATAGATCCAATTTGGAGAAGATAGGTTAGAATCAGGCAAAAGATGCTGGGATTTTTCTTGGTCTGTGTTTATGAATCTCAAAGTTCATATTTTCCCTCTTAGACCCTGATTTCCAACCTCCCTGGTTGACTCTTTGAACTGATCTCAATACATGATATAATTATCCCTGTCTCATTTTTCCAACACATACCCACATCGTGAGCTTTAGAGAAATCTAGCTAATGCTAAGGTTCTACAAAAGGCTGTGCTATCTAAAGTTAAATAATTCCCCAAAGAAATAAACTCACGATATTTCAGCTGTGGTTCCATTTACCCATTGTGGTATTTGATTTTCCATCATCTCCAGCCCAATCCAGTGATCAGAAGTGCATTTGTATTGCCCAAGAAAATCCTTTAGAGAGAAAATAAATTTATATGTTTTTTTCGTTTTTAGTACAAGCTATTGTGTTCCTCTTGCTTTGCAGTTTATGGGGAGCAAGACAACAGGTGACACCAAAGGAGCTATGAGATTTTGAAAATGTGTTTAACCCTCTGATCCTTAGATTTCTTAACTGTAAACAAAGATGTGAAGTAAATTTCTTTGCGATACTTTTTCATTCCAAATTGATAAATATTCAATATGGAAATTTATTCCTCCAGGATTTCAAATTTTTAAACTTCTGGAAAGCCAGAGTTTGCAAGTGATGTCTTACACAGCCTTTCTTTCTTTTTTTTAAATTATTTATTTCAATCAAGTTAGTTAACTTACAGTGTAGTATTGTATTTTTTTGAGGTGTTCATATTTTTATTAAAATGACAGTTTACAAATTCATGGACTCTTTGAACAAGTCTACTATATATTTACTAGGACACATATAAAACAGCAGACACACACAATAGCATCAGACCACACTATGCACACGACGATGTAATTAATAATCACTAAGCTATGGAATAGAAATATGGAAATGCTGTTTGCTGCTCTAATCACATACAAAAACAACCAACATACACTGATATCCAAGGAGTTATCTAGTGTGCTCTATCTACTATTTTCCTTTCTTATTTTTTTTTTTTTACAAATAGTTTATTGTCAAATTGGTTTCCATATAACACCCAGTGCTCATCCACATAAATGCCCTCCTCCAAGCGCATCTACCCCCTCCTCCCCACATCCATCAGTCCTCAGTTTGTTTCTCAGCATTCAAGAGTCTCTCATGGTTTGCCTCTCTCCCTTACCCCACCATTACCCCCCTTCTTCTCCCCCTTGTTCCTCAGTTAAGTTCCTCCTAATCCTCCTATATATGCAAACATATGATATTTGTCCTTCTCTGCCTGACTTACTTCGCTAAGCATAACAACCCCAAGGTCCATCCATGTTGCTACACATGGCCAGATTTCATTGTTTCTCGTTGCCATGTAGTATTCCATGGTATAGATAAACCACATCTTCTTAATCCATTCGTCCGCTGATGGACACTTAGGCTCTTTCCATGTTTTAGCTATTGTGGAGAGTGCTGCTATGAACATTGGGGGTACATGTACTCCTATGCATCAGCATTTCTGTATCACTCGGGTAAATTCCTAGCAGTGCTATTGCTGGGTCATAGGGGAGTTCTATTGTTAGTTTCCTGAGGAACTTCCACACTGTTTTCCAGAGGTGCTGTACCAATTTGCATTCCCAGCAACAGTGTAGGAGGGTGCCCGTTTCTCCACATCCTTGCCAGCATATAGAGTCCTCAGATTTGCTCATTTTAGCCACTCTGACTGGCGTGAGGTGGTATCTCAGTGTGGTTTTGATTTGTATTTCCCTGATGAGTAGGGATGCTGAGCATCGTTTCATGTGTCTGTTGGCCATCTGGATGTCCTCTTTGGAGAAGTGTCTGTTCATATCCTCTGCCCATTTCTTCACTGGGTTGTTTCCTTTTCGGGTGTGGAGTTGGGTGAGTTCTTTATAGATTTTGGATGTTAACCCTTTATCTGATATGTCATTTGCAACTATCTTTTCCCATTCCGTTGGTTGCCGATTAGATTTGTGGGTTGTTTCCCTTCCTGTGCAGAAGCTTTTAATCTTGATGAGATCCCAATCGTTTATTTTTGCTCTTGATTCCCTTGCTTTTGGGGATGTGTCAAGTAAGAAGTTGCTGCGGTGGAGGTCAAGGAGGTTGTATCCTGCTTTCTCCTCTAGGGTGTTGATAGTTTCCTGTCTCACGTTCAGGTCTTTTATCCATTTCGAGTTTATTTTTGTGCATGGTGTGAGAAAATGATCTAGTTTCATTCTTCTGCATGTTGCTGTCTGGTTCTCCCAACACCATCTGGTAAAAAGGCTGTCTTTTATGGGCATGGAGGAGGACACTTATGGGGATGAGCACTGGGTGTTATGTGGAAACTAATTTGACAATAAACTATTTGTAAAAAAAAAAAAAAAAAAAA